>NC_047521.1:24167921-24405421 GCF_902827115.2 Pseudochaenichthys georgianus | reverse complement strand
TCTAAATCTGTAGCACTGTAATAAAGGAACACAGTAGTTTGAATTATTTAACCAATACTTTTGAAAGATATTTTCAATATGGAGATTTGACTGAGAGGCGCGGAGCTTTAGCACGTGCTCAGTTCGCCCTCTTGTGGACAAATGAGGAAGTACACCACTGTGTTTTTTTTAACCAGAAAGTGATTTCAAATAATAAATAGGCTTATTTTTAAATAAATACTCTTATTTATGGGCAGGTAAATCCAGGAGTAAACCTGCACTCCACTATTTCCATCTTGAATACCAATGATAGATGCTAGAATACAAATAATAAAAGACACTATGCAATAAAACATTTTTTCAGCAAATCAATACATTTGGATAATTAAGACAACGGGAATTTCCTCGTCCGCCGTGAACTGAAACACTTCAATACCAACGATACGTATTAACACATAATTCAGCTCGTGAAGAGAGAGAGAGAGAGAGAGAGGGGGGGGGGGGTCCCTCAGAATTCACTGAATTCAAAGCAGGGTCCTGAAGACAGAGAGAAGGCGTCTCTTTCAAGACTTTCGTGGTTTCGTAGTGCTGCAGGGTGACGCTGTGACACTAGAGTCAGATGGGGTGTTTTTTAAGGAGTCCATGTGTGGGGCTCAGTTCAGTTTGTGACCCCCACCCAGGTTCATCCACTCGTCACCCGTGCAGCTCAAGTCAAGTTTGTAAGTCCCATCCAGCAGGCTTCACTTCCAGGCAGCGGCAAAATAAATCCCAGTGCAGACGGAGAGCATCTGAGTTTCAGGGTTTTTTAAGAGAGAGACCGGATCTACTTTCTGCAGGGAGTCAGTGAGTCGGTCCTGCTGCCAGCGCCCCGGGACAGCTACCTCTGCCGGGGGGGCGGGGTGGGCCCCTGGAGGTCGTCCTCCACAACGTAACTGTAGCCCTCCTTCTCTACGCAGTCTGACAGCACATTCAGCACCTAGTGACGAAGAAACACCACAGGATAAGAGAAAAAGGTTAAGTTAATAATAATAATAATAATAATAATACATGGGATTTTTATAGCGCTTTTCCTCATGCGCAAAGACGCTTTACATACAAGGTAAGATATATATTGTATTGTTAACTTAGGACATTTTGCTTGAGTTATAATGCTACAAACAGATGCAATCAAATAATAATATATACAATTAATCAATTAATTATTTAATTATTGCAAATGCCTTACAAGATACATAAATGCATTAGGGCCGTAATAAATCTTTTTTTGCATACATTTGAAGCATCTATTGAGGTTTCCAAATGAATCTACGGAGGTCTGTTGTCATAATACATTTTCAATACAAATCTGGGAAAAGTAAAAGCATCGTAAGCCATACAAATTGTCCATAGTCATGGTATGTCACAAACATGTCACAAACATTTGAAAAAGTCATAGATTGTATGCCAATGCCATGTCTTATAAACAAAGTCAACACAGTCACAAATAAACAACAACACACACAGTATAAATGAGTGTGTGTGTGTGTGTGTGTGGGTGTGTGTGTGTGTGTGTGTGTGTGTGTATGTCTGTGTGTGTGTGTGTGTGTGTGTGTGTGTGTGTGTGTGTGTGTGTGTGTGTGTGTGTGTGTGTGTGTGTGTGTGTGTGTGTGTGTGTGGTGACGACATCTGCTGCTTATAGCCAAGACGGATCGTTCGACTCAAGAGGCATCGAAGAAAAATATAAAAAAGGCAAATAGTATAATCATGTTTTGCTTAAGAAGGTTCATTACAGGGGGAAATGATACAAGTGGTTAAAATATATTTTATTCAACATGTTCGAATGGTTATATTCACTGTAGTTTTGGTGTGTGTGTGTGTGTGTGTGCGTGTGTGTGTGTGTGTGTGTGTGTGTGTGTGTGTGTGTGTGTGTGTGTGTGTGTGTGTGGCTCTGACCTGGCGCACCCTCCGGTCCATGGCCTGCAGGTGTTGCTGGATGAGGACGGGGCTCAGCCAGTCCCTCACCAGAGACTCTGACATCAGCAGCGACAGCTTGAACTCCTCTTTAGCCAGCAGCTGCAGACGCAGGTGGGTCGACTTCCTGATCCTGCAGGGAGAGAGTCGGGGGGGGGGAGGGGGGGGGAAGAGTCAGAGCAGCTTTGTGAAATAAAGAATAAAGAGAGACTTGTTTTTATAACATGTTACACGCCCAGGATACATGTTAATGCCAGGTGTAAAGTAAAGTGTTTGTTGTTGTAATACTCATTTGCGCCACTAGAGGCTGAAGTGCGCCACTACGCATGTTCTGAATGGGGGTGAAACCATTCATGTTTTCTTCCAATAGTTTTCATTTCTCCATGCACACTAAACACAAGGTACATATGTATACATTTATATCGTGTTACTTGATGGATAAGCTTTATTAAACATGTATAGCCAAAAGAAAGGAACCGAGAACAATTATCCTGGTAAAAGAAAGGTTTTCAAATGGATCACTAGAACTTTTTGATCAAATGTTCTCACCTCAAGACTGCAAGCACTACTATTTAGACATACTTATGGATATTCTACTAATATATATTTAGACTGTAAGTGTAACATGCAGATTGACATTGAAATTTATCCCGTTGCGCTGTCATCGCTACTACCTCTGCTTTTACCACTCTTGTTTATTTATTGTGTCTATATTTGACTGCAGTGAGAGTTGCCAAAGACATTTTATTGTACTTTGTATGATGACAATGAAGATACAGTCTCTTCAGGGCTTCCTTACCCTTCTTATGAAGCTACATAAAAGAACACCAGTGAAGAAGAGCTCACCTGCAGCACTGGGTCAGCGGCACCAGGATGGAGACCTCGTCATGGGAGTGCTTTCCGAATCTGTCGGACGAAAAGATAGAGGCTTAGATTATGTTTAGGGAGGCTGTGGCGCAGTGGGTTAGTGCGTTGGTGTGCGGATCAGGGGAGCACAGGTTCAAACCCCACTGCAGTCAGCATGTCGTTGTGTCCCTGAGACACTTCACCCCAAATTGCTCCTGTGGGGATTGCCCACAGTGTTGAGTATGTAAGTCGCTTTGGATAAAAGCGTCTGACATGTAATGATTTTAAAATCTGTTTGCGAGTCATTTTAGTGTGTGCTTCGTTCTTCTTCGTAACCATGAACATTCCACGGCAACCCGCAGCTTATTATTGCTGTAATTATCTGGTCCTTTGTGTGGATGCACTGCTGCAAAGTGGAATAATGAAAGCAGTTGAATCGTTTCTGAAGCCTCTTGAGTTACAAAGCAGTGACTCACCCTCTGCCGTTGTCCAGATGGATGATAAACGTCTCATTTCCAAACTTTTCAAACGTCTCATAATGGTGCCGATCCATGTTTCCTGTGTGGGAATAACAGTGAACTATTCAGCTAAGATGCAAACAAGGAGAGCACGTGTGTGTGTAGTAAACCTTAAGCCTTTCTCCACCAAAATGAGTGCAGATATGCATGTGTTTCTCTTTATCGACCAATCCCTCTTTTAATAGGGATTGGTTCTGTCCTCATTGCCAACATCACATTAATGTATGATTGCACCAGAAGGCAGGTCGAGTACACAGTGGTTACTTCTTTCGTATATCTATTACTTCTTCAGTTTGACCGTTTAACTAAAACAGTGTTGGAAAAGGTTTGAGCAAGTCTAAAGATTAAATAAAGGGAGGTGACATTCTGGTTGCTTTGAGGAGAGCACAATAAAAGCAATACTAAATGATGTGTCCACATTCCTGTTGATTTAATATGTACTTTAATGTACAGCTAAACAGTTTGACCACAAGTGTAATCCATCAGTGTTTGCCCATTAGTAACCTCTTAAAAGTGACCATTGTGGGACAGGGACTCTCACCCATGAGGAAGTCAAACACGGTCATGTCCATGATGTCCAGCAGTCGCGTCCCGCTGTCGTACGGAGGGGTCTGTTTCACTTCCTCACAGTAATCCGGGTCCACCTCCCATCTGAGGACATTCAAATATCACATTTAGCTGATGCCTTTTTACCAAAGCGACTTATAATAGCCATGAAGACACACACTCAGAACAGCAAGATCCTACAATAACATTAGCTTCAAACAAGGCAAACGTTTTAAAGTGCTACGAATAGAATGGATACGCTTTGGGTTTTTATCATTGGCCGCGGTTAAAACAGGTGGGTGAAACAAGAGATCTGCAGACTTCATGCTGCCCGGACATATTACAAATGGTGTTCCACAAGGTTCTGTGTTAGATCCACTATTATTCTCCATCTACATCAGTTACAACAGTTTAGGTCAAAATGTGGATGAAGCGATTTCACATTTGTATGCGGACGATACCGTGATGTATTGTGCAGGTCCCTCCATTAAAGAGGCTGTTGTTAAATTGCAGGCAGTTTTTAATATTATTCAGACTAAGCTTAATTTGTAATGTATTGAATGTATGCTGCTTTAACACATCACCACAAATCCAACTTGTTTCGCCTTTAAAGTGTTTTTCCAATTAATGATCGTAATCATTTGGAGAACTAAGATCATTATCGTCACTCGATTATAATTAAGTGATGATCTGTACAGTTGGTTGTATTATCTTATCGGATGTCAGTTTTAATTGGATGTTATATATAATATATACAGTAAATGGAGCTGGGGGCGGCAGCAGCTCAGTCTGAGAGGATTAGGATCAATTGAATGCAGTGACTAAATATCTCTGTGTGTGGTTCCATGTACATATGTGACGAAGTGATTTGAATCCTCCTTAAAGGTCACCTATCATGCAAAATCCACTTCTCCATGTCTCTTCTACATCAACATGTGTCCCCTCTTCTCCATGTCTCTTCTACATCAACATGTGTCCCCTCTTCTTCATGTCTCTTCTACATCACCATGTGTCCCCTCTTCTTCATGTCTCTTCTACATCAACATGTGTCCCCTCTTCTTCATGTCTCTTCTACATCAACATGTGTCCCCTCTTCTTCATGTCTCTTCTACATCAACATGTGTCCCCTCTTCTCCATGTCTCTTCTACATCAACATGTGTCCCCTCTTCTTCATGTCTCTTCTACATCACCATGTGTCCCCTCTTCTTCATGTCTCTTCTACATCAACATGTGTCCCCTCTTCTCCATGTCTCTTCTACATCAGCATGTGTCCCCTCTTCTTCATGTCTCTTCTACATCAACATGTGTCCCCTCTTCTTCATGTCTCTTCTCCATCAACATGTGTCCCCTCTTCTTCATGTCTCTTCTACATCAACATGTGTCCCCTCTTCTTCATGTCTCCTCTACATCAACATGTGTCCCCTCTTCTTCATGTCTCTTCTACATCAACATGTGTCCCCTCTTCTCCATGTCTCTTCTACATCAACATGTGTCCCCTCTTCTTCATGTCTCTTCTACATCAACATGTGTCCCCTCTGTGGAAAGAGACTCTGATAGTTTCAGGAACAAAGATTCTCTCTCTTTTCGTCCTGATCCATTTCTATAAAAACCTGTCTGAAAATGAGCTGATCAGATTTTGGCCACTTTATGATGTCATAACGATGTTTTGGCTTGAGTAACCATTAGCCAATCAGCAACCACGGTACTTTTTTGTATATGAGACCTATAATATATTGATGAAAAACGGTATAATAGGGGACCTTTAAATATCCCTGTGTGTGGTTCTGTGTACATATGTGATGACTTCATTTGAATCCTTCTTAACGTACACACGTCAGATATCTTGCTCATGAGTTAACGCCCTCAGTGTCAGTGAGTGTAATAAATATCCTCCGATAGCAGCTCAGTGTCTGTCTGTTCAGGATGATTCTCTTACTCTGCCTTCTTGCGTTTGTGGTAGGAGCGTCTCCACGGGTTCCTCCAGGTCTTGCGTTTGGCGAGCGCCAGGTCGGGCAGGAAGGCGGCGAGGGATCCCTCGATCTGGTCGGGTTTCCCACACAGAGCGTGCTCAGTGGAGCAGTAGTACGAGCACTCCCCGTAGAAACACACGTTGTTGGCTGAGATGTGGAGAGAGAACACACATAGTTACAGCTCTGTGGTACATACTTGACTAGTACACCCTCTTTCCTTTTGAAATGCACACCACATCATTTAAAAGCCCCTTCACAAGATTTAAATTACCTGGAGACATTCAGTATTAATTGCTGAGATTGTCAGTAATTTGAATCCTGTGAAAGTTTTCCATGTGTATAATATGTAAAAAGTTACATCGCTAATTAACTCTCCTGCTTAGGCGCAAGCTAAAGTCCCCAGATAATACTAATCCCAAGCAAATTAATATTACAGTCATTCAGGGCACAGAAGTAGCTTTGCACGGCATTATGAGGCAGGACACTGGTCCCTTTTTGCTTAGCTTGTAGGATGAGAAAGAAAATAGTTGAAGGCTGCACAGATGTCATTTCATTATTAATTATCTTCTGAGACCAACACATCATCTCGATCGAGTCCCGCAGTTTCAAAGAGACTGAAGAGAAGTTGGTGCAGTGTTTTTCAATAATTCTTTGTTTGAAGTCAAAATCAATCTCAAGGATATCTTGGTTATAGTTTTTTCCTTGTAGTTGTGTCGCTAAAAACCGATAAATGCACTTCTTCAGCTCGTACCTGGTGAAATGAAGAAGGTCCTCCAGAGCTTTTTGTCTCGTGTCACATCTCGGATCTCCTTCGTCATGTTGACCAGCCTGCCGGCCACCGGAGGGACGCGTCGGAAGTCCAGGATCCTGCAGGACAGAAGCACTGAGGGGTTAATTCAGCTTCAGAATAGCTCTCACACACAGCTTATACAACAAAACAATTGTAGGCGTCCGAAAATCGCAATCCTTCACCGAGTCAATATCTTTGTCTCTATAAAGACGCCCATACTTGGGTATCAAAGAAAGAAGGCACTCCTCATAACTGTAAGAATCATGAGCCTTTAAAACTTTCTATAGCAACAAATTAATCCAATGATAGTTGTCTGTAACCCTATTAGTAACACAAATAGCTAACAGCTAGTTTTACAAACTTCTAGTGGTGCCAGTTTAACAACAAATCTGATATTGTCGCTTTATTTTACATATTTGGACAAGAATTGAGGGTTTTAACTTTTAACTAATCACCCAAAGATCTACCAATGAAAATGTTCAAAGTAGAAAAACAGATCACCCCAGATGGGACTCGAACCCACAATCCCTGCCTTAGGAGGGCAGTGCCTTATCCATTAGGCCACTGGGGCGGATAGGCTTTGCTTGTGGTCGAGAACGTGATGTAGTTTTATTCCACTGCCAAAAGGGGGCACTGTGACATAATATCTGCTCTGATACTCACACCCCCGGAGGTACACCTCTGTGTGGTTTTTATGCGGCTATCAGTCTACATCAAACACATTTTAACTTCCTCCCAGCTTTCTGGTGAAATATATCTCCGGGTGTGTGTTTTATGGAAAGATGGCGTGACCGTCTTCCTGTGTTCTGTTTTATTCATGAGTGGTCAATACCACAGCATCAGCACAGCCTCTTTAAACATTGATACCCCTGACAACACCTAATGGCCGAGGCCTGAGGGCCAGAAAGAGAGATTAAAGATGGAGGAGAGAGAGATGTTAACCAAGAGCTGCCCGTATAAATGATGCCATCAAGGAGTGTGGCGTGTGGAGAGAGACAGACACACACATCGTGTCTCTTTCCTGGACACAGCGAGGCCTGCTGGGCCCGGGCCGGCTGCCATGCTGCAGCTTCATCACTCTTTTCCTCCATCCATGTCCCGTTAATAAACCACATTCGCAGAGGACATTTTAAACTTGTTTTCAAAAGCAGACATGTACATTCTCCTCATGTCCTGTGTCCCGGATGTTGGTTAGATGTAAAAGACCTTTCATCATGGCTTCTTTACTTTTCAATTTCAATGTTTCATATGTGTTGTTTATATCAATCTATATCTGGCATGTTTAATATGTTCACTGTAAAGGGGAAATAGTAGTACATGTGAACTGTAGCAAAATGGAGAAACAGTAAGTCCACTTTGCTTTGTTGTTTTTAAGCAATGATTTTAATCATCACTAAAATGTTGTACTTTAGTGAGATGAGATAAGACAAACCTTTTTTTAAACCCTGTAGGGAAATTCAGGTGAAATAGCAAGAAAGATTTGTGGGGATTTATCTTGTCTGTTGTTGTTTTTAAGTCTTTTTTTAAAACCCATTTTTGATATGCTAAGTAGATAATGACTAATAATGAATCTTAATAGTTCTGTATATATTTTCATATGAATCCCCTATATTTCCTTTTATTTTATACTGTTGCTATTGCATGACATCTACATTGTATTATACAGTATGACAAATGTATGTGGTGAATTGGAAGCTATATGTGGTTAGATCATTTCAGGTCACGTCAGTCCTGTATGTCTTTGTACCTGCTCACTCTCCTTTCCCATCGCCTAATGCAGCAAGTGCACTTCCCATTTAAATCCAATCACATAATTAATGATGCTTAAAGCAGTGTAGCCCGTATAAGTGTGTGTGTGTGTGTGTGTGTGTGTGTGTGTGTGTGTGTGTGTGTGTGTGTGTGTGTGTGTGTGTGTGTGTGTGTGTGTGTGTGTGTGTGTGTGTGTGTGTGTGTGTGTGTGCGTGCGTAGACCCCTGGGAGGCAGTGCAGTCTGAAACTCTGCAGCAGCAGCAGCAGCTCTGAAGCCAGGCTCTAATTTGGAACAGACAAAATAAGGAGAAAAAATAAAGCGCTCCTTTTCGCAAACCCTGCCTGGCTTATATTTAGAATGGGCACAGGGCCTTTACATGCCTTTGGTTTGCTTCTCTTCCCCTTAACCCACACATGTGCCGGGTGTGTGTGTGTGTGTGTGTGTGTGTGTGTGTGTGTGTGTGTGTGTGTGTGTGTGTGTGTGTGTGTGTGTGTGTGTGTGTGTGTGTGTGTGTGTGTGTGTGTGTGTGTGCAACTAAATGTGTGGCAGACTGGTGAAGAAAGCTGCTGCTAATACAACTGCTGCTGAACTGTGTCATTGAAGGGAAAGCAGATTCTTCATGGCTACCCGCTGAGGATGTGACTGGACATGTGTGCGACCTCACAATCATCTGGTATCGGCAGCTTTTCACACGCCTGCAACACAAGCCCCGCCCCCCACTCATAATTACACACAGCCACCGTGACGTCAGGTCCGCTTTAATAGCAACCCCGGCGCTAAAACTCTTTCTCGGGTCGATCGCAGGGCCTCGTGAGGTTTTCTCTTTTCATTACAGTCTGGCGGGCAGGCAGACGGGCAGGCCGTAAAGCTTTCGCCTTGTACAGACTGAGAAGTCAAAGAGCGTGGAGGTTAACTAAGCAAGGAGGCTGCACTCATTGTTCAGTCAGATGCTAGCTGCGGGAGGGCGGCATTCATTCTCTCTGACTCATGGCCTCATGCACGGGCCCCGGCTCACACCAAAGAGACTTTCTGAGGGAGAATAACATTAAAAACAAGCCGAGGAAATATGAGTTCATGGAGGGCGTTCATGCCAAGAAGAGAAACAGCGTTCACACATTTAGATGTATCTTGCGAACACCTTTCTTTAAGCTTCACTGTTAAAATTAAAGCTTGGTGTTCTGCAGGGTTTTGCTCCTCCCGGGTGGTTAATGAGCTGACTCGAGGAGAAGCAAATTAGCAATCAGGGAGGAACACAAACCTGCAGGGCACTGGTCCTCTGGGATGGAGAGAAGCATTCGGGCTGGAGGGAGTAAGAGCAGTTTCAAGAACATTTTTTTCCTTATTTCGTTGAAAATGTTTGTAGCATCGAGGCGGTTTCTGCACCGGACATCCACTGTTGCCCCTGAGGGAGATGTAGCCACCGGGCTCTTCTATCGAATTTGATCCTTTTTTAAAATACAGTCCATCATGAGTCCAACAATCCCATGCTTAAGTACGTTATGTTTTTAAAGGCACAACCCTGTATCTTAAAAAACGACATTCCTGTCAAACTAAACTGCATTCTCAACTACTTTACGAAGGAAACCTATTTTCTTTGGATTAAAGTAACAGTATTAAACACAAAACACATACCTGGTTAAGTTTACTTTGGTTTGGGTATCAACATATCTGTGATATAACAAAAACAAAAGTAATCTGCGAGGAATTACCTTAATCCAAAATGTAATTGACAATGCAGTTTTATTGTGTGGGAACATCATTATTAGGAGACCAGGCTGTCCAGTATTCGAGTTAGTTCACTTCACAAAAACAACCATTTTAAAAACCAATAGTAGCCTAGCTTGCACCTTTAAAGGTATTATTAAAATTATTTACAAAAGGTTGGTGGCCCCCTCTCCTTGCCTATGGTTAAACATTTCCCTGTGTAGCAAGAAGCTGAAAAGTCTGTTTTGCAGAGAAGAATGAGGGGTTTCTGACAGCGAAGAAGACAGATGAACATGTGACAACAAAATGTCCCAGATAAGATGAACTACATGTTAACTCTTCTGAGTGGTTAAACATTACAAATGGTGTTCCCCAAGGTTCTGTTTTAGGTCCACTATTATTCTCCATCTACATCAACAGTTTAGGCCAAAATGTGGATGAAGCGATTTTACATTTGTATGCGGACGATACCGTGATGTATTGTGCAGGTCCCTCCATTAAGGAGGCTGTTCAATTGCAGGCAGTTTTTAATATTATTCAGACTAAGCTTCTTTTAAATGTGGATAAAACTAAGGTAATGCTATTTTCAAAAGCCAAAAAGACACCGGAGACCACTTTGGATATTGTTACTACGCAAGGACAAGTACTTGAAGTGGTTACCTGTTTCCTTTTCAGAAACGATGGATGGATGGGTGGACTTTTATTAATCCCTCGTGGGGAAATTGTTTCTCTGCATTTGACCCATCCTAGTGTTAGGAGCAGTGTGCTGCCATTTTGAATGGCGCCCGGGGAGCAGTGTGGGGAACGGTGCCTTGCTCAGGGACACCTCGGTAGCACTTGGTCTTGCCGGGACTTGAACTAGTGACCTTCCAGTTGCCAAGCCAAGTCCCTATCGACTTCGCCACCACCGTGAGAAACAAGCCCTGTTTCTCACTTGAGGCCAGGAAAAGTCTCCGTGACCTTTTTACCTGTGCTGGACTATGGGGATCTGATCTATATGAATGCACCTGCCCATGACCTGATCAAGTTAGATGCCGCCTATCACAGTGCGCTGAGATTTGTTACTAACTGTAAAGTATTAACTCATCACTGTATGCCAGGGCAGGTCTGCCTTCTCTAACTGTACGGAGGCTCAGTCACTGGTACATGTTCATCGACAAAGCCATGTTAGTTAAACCAGGGGTTCCCAACCTTTATTGGCACAATAAGGACCGGCAGATACATTAAAAAAAAATCGCGGACCGGTTGTCAATTTGAACTGATTTTAATATTTACTCACCAGCAGGTAGCAACAGAGGCTAATTGTATGTAACAGCCTGAACAAATAATAGAACAATATGCATCCAAAACATATTAACAACGTTTAAAAAAGAACCGGTGTCGTTATTTGGTTTTTCGGAAAAACAGAAAACCAAGTTCAGTTTTTAAACCAAAACGGGAAAACAGATAAATCAACGTTTTGGTTTTGTTTGTATGATTTACGGATAATCCAGTGATGGGGAAACGAGGAGAAGGCGCATTGTGTGTGTGTGTGTGTGTGTGTGTGTGTGTGTGTGTGTGTGTGTGTGTGTGTGACCCCTGAGTTAAACTACAATCTTACATCTGCTCTCTGATCACACGGCAAATTGAAAGTAGCTATTGCCTGAGATCTCATGCTGTGGTTTTGTTAAATGTGCCAACTGCTAGGACTGTCTTAGGGAAGAAAGCTTTTAGGTGTGCAGCTCCGCTAGCTTGGAACAGTCTGCGAAAATAATGGAAACTGAGCTATTTGGTTCCACTACATGTTATTAAAGCTAGGATAGATGCTATGCAATCTGAAACTGTTGTTACCTATAAATGTCGTTAGGTATGTATATTATAAATCCCTGTATCTATGTTTTACGATGTCCTTTTTGTTTTTATGTTGTTTTATGTTTTTATGTCTTCATGTGGAACCTACTTGCAGCAGATCTCCCTTGAAAAAGAGATCGATGATCTCGATGGGATTCACCTGGTTAAATAAAGGTTTGAAATGAAACTGAGAATGGCTGATGGTGACTTACTTGTCCAGATGATAGGCAGCGACCTCTGCGTTGTGTCTCTCAAAGTCAGAGAAATAGAAGAAGTCTGGGGGGGTCTCCTGCTCCCGGGTCTGCCTGCAGAAACACACAAAAAGAAGAATGGAGGTCAGGTATGACTCACACAAAGCCGAGGGTTTGACAGTCAGCAGTATGCAAAAGACTCAGTGATAACGTGACAATGCAACATATTAAACCAAAGCTGCACGTACAATCGTTTTCCTGGTTGTGTAAAGTACAGTATGTCACAAAAATAGCCATAGTAAGATCCCCAGTAATGACTTACATGATGAATCGATTATTGATATTCGTTTCATTGTTACCCGGTCTAACAGAGCTATTTGGATCTGTAGTTCACAAACCGATGAGAGTAGCCAATATGCAAGACGAGGAATGACTAACAGGAATCAATAGTATTTAGTGGGTACACATTTATATTGGTGCATTGGATTTAACAATCCATGTTTCCAACTAGGGCTGTGCAATTAATCGTATTTTAATCGCGATTACGATTTTGGCTTGCAACGATTACGAAAACAACGTAATCGAAATAAAACGATTATTATTATTTATTTATTTTAATGTTATTATTTTTTCAGTTGAATTATACTTAACGTTCAGGTTAATCAACTCTTAAAAACATACGGTTCACTTTTTTTTTTCAATAAATGGATGTTTTCAAAGTAAATGGATAATCGTTTTTAATAATCGTGATATCAATTATTGACCAAAATAATCGTGATAATGATTTTTGCCATAATCGCACAGCCCTATTTCCAACACAACTCCAGAGGTGACAAAACCCTTCTGCTTTACACCTGTGTACCCAACACTGCAAACATTGTCGTAAGCAATAACCAACGCACAATAAAACCGTGTCCTTGCCTCTTCGGAGATACTGTGGATGTTTTGTGGGGCAACAAGAAGTCGGGACAATCGAAGGTCAAACGCTTCCTCCTGTTCTGGATCTGTACCTATGTCTGTCCAGCTCTGATCCTCCCCCCCCCAAAAAACTGCTGTCCACTCACATTCTGCCTTAAAGCCCTTACTGGAGGGAGAAGAGGCTCTTAAAGGCTTAAATCCCAGAGCTGATGGAGGACGGCCAAGGATGGGCCAGGACAGGCAGGACGGCCGGGGTGGAAAGGCGAAGTCAAAGGAGGTGGAGGTGAGAAGGCTCCCAGAGAAATATGTTAATGTTTTTCACGAATCCACGGCAGAGAAGTCTGTCATTAAAATGCTATCTTTCCACAGAGGCGCTGCATATTTGAGTCATTTCGTCCCTTTTGTACACGTCTCTTTGCTGTTTGGTATTGACAACAGTAAATACTTTCCAGAAAGGCAGCTGAGAGTAATGATTTGGAGTGCAGCCTCTGCCATTTCTGCTTCAGCTAGTTTATTCCCTCGGGATGCCTCTCTGTTTATTTCGCTCAAAAACCCTCTACTATCTCGCCTCCTTTCCCTCAGCAGAACTGTTTTCTTTGCTTTCTTCTTAATACTTTATATCTGTGTGTGCGCCTCTCCCCTTTTCTCTCTCGCTCTCTCCTTTCCATCTCTCTTCCTCAGCTGCCTGGCTGATTGTAACTGCACAGCTGCACGGCTGACATATGCACCAGTCATTAACTAAAGGCAACATGGAGCCCAGAAACACATTCATCCACTAAAAATGTCCTCCTCACTTTATCTGTATTCCTCTCATCGTTCTCCATCCTTCAATCTCTCGGCAGATGTGGGAAAGTTTGACGAAAGCAAACAGAAAATCATCATTTAGTTTGGTACATTTTGTGTCGGAGCGTCCCTATTTTTCCTTTTAACATTTCTCAACTCATGTTCCTCTCTCCCACTCATCCCTCACTTCCTAACAGCTGAGAAAAGGCCGTCCGTTGATTGTATCGCTCTCTCCTCCTGGATAGCCTCGCTTCAGGGACACAGCCCTCGCTCCACGCCGAGGAAAAATGATACTGACTTTGAAAGTGTCTATTTACTCCAGTGCAGCTCAGGACAGCATCATTCAGGCCAACATACGAAGTGAAGGTAAGTTATTACTAGTCTATGGCAGATAAGGTAATGTTGCTTTTTGGAGGCTATCATATATAGAGGTTCATAAAAGTGAAGTGAGTCTGAGGTTGAAGCATTGAAACTGATATCTAAGGAAATGAGAAATAAGGTCTTTACCCTTCATTTAGAAAAGTTGACCCATTCTGTTTTGACAATGGCCGGTCTGTGGATATTTAAGAGGAATTGGCCAACATTTTGGGAAATAAACTCATCCTGAGAAGTAAATGAGAAGATTAACAGCACTAAGCGCTAAAAATATAGCTAGAGCCAGAAGCTGGTTAGCGTAGCTTAGCATACAGACTGGAAACTGCAAACATCTTGGCTTTGTCCAAAAGTACAAAAAAAACCCTACCAGCGCATCTAAAGATCACACATTAATAGGTTATATATTGTGACTTTAATCCATGAACACACTGTAAGTGTAAATATGACTTGTATCAATGACTTTAAACAGTGTCTTTTTGCCCAAGATCATCCATCTACTATACAGATATGTGTGTGTCCTTTCTTATCCGAGTGCCGGGGCTTCCTTGAGTTTGCTGCCTCCAGTGGAGACTCGAGCTTAAGAGGGGCTGGATGACAGATTGCGTCTCCTTTGGACAGAGCAGGGCTAGATGTTTCCCCCTCCACTCTAGCTAAGCTAACTGCTAGCAACAGCTTCATATTTAACAGACAGATGGTATCAAACTTCTTCTCTTATTCTTGGCGAGAAAGTGTATTTCCTGGGTCATTCCAGAATTGGAGGACAATTTAGACACCAACATTTTTGAAAAATGAACCTTTTATTATATAATTTTTTTTTTATGTCTTTAGGAAAAACAGATAATAAACCATAAAAAAAAGTGATTTGCCCAGCTAGGCATCAAATTAATATTTTCCAATGAAGAATTACCCCTGTTACTCTAATTATAGTAACAGGGTTGAAAGTAACAGGGTTGAAAATCAATGCTAATTTGAGCTTTAACCTCAGGAATTATTGCTAGATGTAGCATGTAATGCTACTTTCAAGGCAAGGACACACTTGGATATCTAATGCAAGAAAGATAACTTTCAAATGAATATGCTTTATTCTGATAATATGAGTAACAAGGTTGAGTGGGTCAGAGTGCCACACTCTTTTAAGACTGAAAAGATTGTAAAAATATGAAAAATAAAAGAGAGGACTTAGTTTTGGTCTACCCATGGCACTAGCACATGGCTTGCTGATGTCCTTTCCACTTTGTTCACTTCCTGTGCCAATCTAAAAAGGTTTGGGTAACAGGGTTGAACGCATGTTGAGGGACACACCTTCTGTGCAAAATTACTGTCATCTAAAATATGTTTATGATTTAACAAATTGATTTTACCATTACAAGAGACATTTATCAATAGAATAATACCAAAAAAAGTAAATAAAATCCCCATTTTAAATGTTATATTTGACATGCAAGTTGGTCACCAAGAAGCGGGGACAAGAGAAAAATGCCATTTTAGGGGATGTTCGAGAGCTATTTGATAATTTAAATAATATTTTGAAACCACTTTTTCTACAACTTTATATACATTTTGTCTCAAGACAAGTATGTTTAACACAACAAGTGCATGTTTTAGCATTTTGGGCATGGATTATAAGATTTTTTATATGGGGGACATGAAATGTGGAATGACCCATTTAGTGCTTGACACCGCATTGCATGTAAATCAAGAGAAAACAATCTGTTAAAAACGCACAGACGTGCTACAATATGACATCAAATCCACAAAAACTGAGGCAAATAACATGTTAGGTAAACAATCCCTTGGTCTAGGATCAGGAGAGTTGATTTCCAGCTCTGCCAGACATTACTGTATGTATTGTATTGCATTGTATTTCATGGCTGTGCTGACCATACCAGAGCGTCGTCATGGAGATATCTTTGAGGATAAGCATGAGCAAACATTCTCGTGAGATGATTCATGGCCATTCAGCCTTAAAGAAGTCCACGAGCATATTTCACATAGTCCTACTACATTGCTGTCTCTATAGGGGGGAATTGCCACAATACGCTGCTTTTATTCATACCAAAGCTCCAATACGCACCAAAACACAAGTCGATGAGGCGTACACATGCTATGCCTCATTGCTTTTCTGCGACTCAGTGAATGCCGATATGAGAGAGCATGTGAATACAAGCATATGTTTACATTTGAGACAAATCTCCGTGCCTGTGGCCCGGCTGCTCCGACGCTCCCCTCTCACACTGAATGCCAGCCAGGAAGCAGGAAGGCTGGATAATTACCGTGGTCCACATCCAATTCAAATGTCAATAAAGTTATTTAGAGCGTGGCACAACACCCCCCACTGCCCGGGTAACTCAAAAGAGAGGAAGAAGAAAAGGAGAAGAGCTTAAGTGTGACAATGGCACTGGATTTAAATGGAGAGGACAAAGAGGGACAGGGAGGAGGACACAATATGTCTCGTAAGAGTTATTTAAGTAAGAAATATGCAGGCTTGGGGAGTAACTTTTAATGGGATAATGTAATCAGGATACAGAAAAAAAGTAACTGTATTCCCTTACAGTTACATAACAAAGACTTCAATTAGGGGTTACTCGCCAGATTTAGTTATTAAAACAATAGTGTGTGAATTATGTCTGTTTTCTGTCTAAAAACATGTCTTTGCGTAAACTGAAAACTGCTGCTAAACGATGTAATGACTTGTGAGTATGGTGTTCTTCCAGCATTATGTTTTAATTAAAAGAAAGAGGCAGATGTTATCTCTTCTCTGTAAGCTGTACTGTTCTGTAGCTAGTCTATACATCAGACTTCAGACACTGCTCACAGTCCTGCCATCTGCAGAACTGCTCAGATGCCATTGTGGGCTGTATCATCAGAGATCAGGAAGCGGAGTACAGGAGTGTGGTGGACAGTTGTGTGGAGTGGTGCGGTCAGAACCCTCTGCAGCTCAACGTCACACAAACCAAGGAGCTAGTGGTTGACTTCAGGAAGCGGAGTACCGCCCCAAGCCCAATTACCATCGTGGGCATGGATGTGGACATTGTGGACAGCTACAAGTTCCTGGGTGTCCACATAGACAATAAACTGGACTGGAGTAAAAACGCCCTTTATAAGAAAGGCCAGAGTCGCCTGTATTTCCTCAGGAGACTCAGGTCCTTCAACGTCTGCAGCACTATGTTGCAGACGTGTTATGACTCGGTGGTCTCCAGTGTGATCTTCTTTGCTGTAGTGTGTTGGGGCAGCCGGGTGAAGACAGCTGATGCCAACAGACTCAACAAGCTCATCAGGAGAGCAGGCTCTGTCCTGGGAGTGGATCAGGAGTCGTTGGCAGTGGTGTCGGAGGGGAGAATGCTGAGGAAACGTCTCAGCATGCTGGACAGCGGGTCTCACCCCCTGCATGCCACGCTGGTTCCAGCCACAGACCGATATCACCGATAACCTCCACACAGCGCCACAGGAGGGCTTTCCTCCCAGGGGCCATCAAACTCTTTAACTCTTCACCCCTGAGTAAAGGGCACTGAGAACTTCCACACCAACACTATGTGCAATATACATATCAATGTAATTACCATCATTACAATACACTCGCTGCTATATATATAACTATGTGCAATATTATTATTACTAGTATTATTAATAATGCTATGATAACGTGCAATTACGTAACTGCCACTACGTTTCATTTTTTGCACTACTAACTATTAAATATTGCTAATGATTGCATTGATTGTGTGACCATCTATGTTTCTATGTTTCATGTTGTCTGTAGATGTTTAATTGCTCCTTTTGCTGCACTTTTAGTGTACAGTTTTGCTGTTGTATTTTGTTACTCTGGCACAACAATTTCCTTCGGGATATATAAAGTCTTATCTTATCTTACTTTAAGTGTGAATATGTACGCCTACTGCCTGAATCTGCTTTATGGTTTTCACTTTCTTTGGTTCATATGTTCTGTTGTTAATTCAGTAGGTGAACCTATATGTTCATAACATAGTGCGTGTGAGGTTAACTGTGTGTATTAAAGTAAAACGAAGCATTTTCTGTCAGCTCAAATTAGATTCCTGCTCTTTTGAACTGTAGTATGTGCTAATGTGTGTCATTATGCTAATGTATGGGGTAGGTACGTTTGAGAAACCGGCTCGAGATACACTTTTTGTTATATTCCATGGAATGCTCTTAACATCCCGATAGCAATGAATATCTTAAGTGCTTTGACAACAAATCCATAGGTCCAGAGACAAGGCACCCCATTAATATCAATGTCTTGAAAACACATGTTGGCGACTGGAAGACATCCAGTGTTTGGTCATTTCCTGAAGCATCCTACAGTGTCTCAACTGAAAGAGAACCACAAACACACTAAAAATATAATACCATTTTGAGATTTGGGGATATTTATCTCCCATTCTTTCACTTTTTCTGACATTTTCAACACCAAACATGTAATTAATGTCTCTGTTTAGTGAGCTACTGCAATCTGAGAGCCTGCCTCACACTTTATCAGTTGAAAAATGCAGGAAATGACTTTTTTAATGCAGTATTTTCTGATTTATGGCGCAACACAAAGATATTTTGCTCTGAGCAAACCTTTGACTCTAATATGTCAACATCATGAAACAAGAATATGAACCTGGCTTTATCCAATGTTCACACAAGAGTTCTACATCCTGACACATCCTTCACCTACACTGTCTCAACTGAAAGAGGTCCAGACACACATTACAAATATAATAAAATGTGGAGACTTTGGGATATTTATCTCCCATTCTTTTACTTTTCGGGCATTTTACAGACCAGACATGTCGTTGATGTCCAAACTACCACTTTTTCTGAAAAATGCATAGAATTATGCAATATATGTTAAATACATGGTTTATACATGTAATTACTGGGGTTCCATTTCTTCCGATTACCTCATTTGGGCGTGCACATTTGCCGCGCAAACCTACCTCTTTTGGATTTGGAAAGGTTGGCATGTATGCATACACTTGCATTTGATATTGAGGTTATCCAACATTTACGGAAAGTAATCAGGTAACTTTTATATTTTGATTCTCGGATTAGGTTAGGGATTACTTTTTGAATTATAACAGATGACATTTTTAAATAACCCTCCCACCCCTGCATCTGTTACGTAACCTGACGTCTGGATCCTTAAACAGCAGCACCTGTGTTCAGCTGAATCCGAGCGTGTTCTGATCAAGCGAACCATTAGGGGCATGTTGTTTCGAGGAAGCTGAGCCGCCCCCGTAAAGGCAGAGGAAACATACATAAATGCATGACCACATTATGAAGTCTATAAATATTTGAGTACACAGTATGCACTAAGCTCAGAGGACACAGAGATGTTGGTAACTCAAAATCTACTCGTCCCTTTCACTTTGGGCTGCATGGCTGAGCTAAACCTTTTAAAATATTTACAAATCCACCGCGGCTTTATGCTGAATGATAAGTAGATATCTATCACACACGTTTCTTCTCCTTCCTTATAGTAGAACTGCCACATGCCGTTATGTAAGGGCAGAAGAAAGAGTGTATTTTATGAGAGTCTGGTGGCGCCTCTATCCGGCCGTCTGATCTTTTATCATCGGCGGCGGCAGGTGAGACGTCCCGATCTGACCGTGCCCAGTGTGACCCTGGCCTCTCTGTAAACACATAGTTTACACCGGGTGGTCAGACACTTTCTTGGCTCCGCTCCCCGCTCCGAGGGGCCCCAGCAGCCAGTGGAGGTCTCGCAGCGAAACACACAGCAGTGTGAGAATATAAAGGTGGATGAGAGCGCCGCATCTGGAAAATGTACCTGTGAAAACTGTGCATAGCTGACCTCTGCGGCACCAGCAGGAGATAGAGAGACAGGAAGGAGGGGGAGGAAGGAAGAGGCATTTCCCTTTGCCCTGTGATTGAAATCAAATCAGAAATAAAAAGGTACTTAGCCTCAAGCTGCGGATATAAATACACTCAGATCCGCTCTGAACAAATATAAATCAGGTGTCCTGCAGTCAGTGATGAGTGGAAACCGCACTGGACTCCCAAAAATGATGTTTCCATACAACAAAACTGAACTGGCAAGTGCGTTTTGAGGAATTCAAAGTCAGACAAACTCAGGACTTTCACCCTGATTGTGAAACCCGAAGACATCTGTGACTTAAAACAAGTGATCTTTATATTTTTGTTAGATAACAAGCCACATTTTTTAAGCCAAACCATGATGTTCTTCTTAACAAAACAGATGACCTTTGTTTGTTTGAACAAATCCCTTTATAAAACCATCGCATGCTTGTACACTGGGCATCAAAGCTCAGTTCCTTTAGCGTTGCTGCAATGGAAAGAATGAAATAAGAACGATACAAATTGAAGCAAAAGACTAGTTTAGGTCATTCTCCTCAATTTCCCACAATGCAATCCAGAAAGAAGTGATAATATTCAACAGGCTGAGTAAACTGAAAGTAATCGGTGCTCCTTTAACTCTCTCCGCTTACATCAACCAACTTGTGACACTATATATTGTATAGACTGACTTGCTAGCTTTTACAAGTTATATTATTATTATATTCATCAAAACTTTAAATATGTACAAGAATTTCTTGTTGCTCTCATCCCAAATCCATGTTTTGTTTTTTTCAGCGTTGCATCCCAGTGGCTTCAAGTTATCCATAGCAAGGCAAGGCAAGGCAAGTTTATTTATATAGCACCTTTCAGCACCAGGCAATTCAAGGTGCTTTACAAAAATGAAAGACATTCAGATAAAGGCATTTAAAAACAGTAAAAGATAATAAAAGAAACATTAAAAGAAAAAACAAAAAATGAAAGACATTAAGAAAAAATACATGGATAAAAGTTACAGTGCAGTCTAAGATGTGAATAGTTCAATTAAAAGCAGCGACAAAAAGAAAAGTCTTCAGCCTGGATTTAAAAGTAGTCAGAGTTGCAGCGGACCTGCAGGTTTCTGGGAGTTTGTTCCAGATATTTGGAGCATAATAACTGAACGCTGCTTCTCCATGTTTAGTTCTGACTCTGGGGACAGAAAGCTGACCAGTCCCTGAAGACCTGAGAGATCTGGATGGGTCATCATTTAGCAGGAGATCAGAAATGTATTTTGGGCCTAAACCATTCAGTGCTTTATAAACCAGCAGCAGTATTTTGAAATCTATTCTTTGACACACAGGAAGCCAGTGTAAAGACTTCAGAACAGGAGTGATGTGATCCAATTTCTTAGTGTTAGTGAGGACTCGAGCAGCGGCGTTCTGAATCAGCTGCAGCTTTCTAATAGATTTTTTAGTGAGACCTGCAAAGACACCATTGCAGTAGTCCAGTCTACTGAAAATAAAAGCATGGACAAGTTTTTCCAAATCCTGCTGTGACATTAGTCTTTTAATCCTAGATATGTTCTTTAGGTGATAGTAGGCTGATTTAGTAACTGTTTTAATGTGACTGTTGAAGCTCAGGTCAGAGTCCATGACTACACCTAGATTTCTGGATTTATCTGTTGGTTTGAACATTGCACACTGAAGCTCAGCGCTAAGTTTTATATGTTCTGCCTTGGCTCCAAAAACCATTACCTCAGTTTTATCTTTGTTTAATTGGAGAAAGTTCTGACACATCCAGTCATTGATTTGTTCAATGCACTTACTCAGTGTTTGAATTGGAGCATAGTCTCCTGGTGAAATTGTTACGTAGATTTGTGTGTCATCTGCATAGCTATGGTAACTTATTTTGTTGTTTTTCATTATCTGAGCCAGTGGTAGCATGTAGACGTTAAAGAGTAGAGGCCCCAAGATGGAGCCTTGAGGAACCCCACATGTCATATTTGTCAACTCAGATGTGTATTTACCTATAGAAACAAAGTTGTTTCTGTCCTTTAGGTAGGACTCAAACCAATTTAGAACTGTTTCCGAAAGTCCCACCCAGTTTTCCAGTCGGTCGAGTAATATGCTGTGGTCAACAGTGTCAAACGCAGCACTGAGATCTAATAATACTAACACTGAAGTTCTGCCACTGTCTGTGTTTAAGTGGATGTCATTAAAGACCTTTACAAGAGCAGTCTCAGTGCTGTGGTTTGGACGAAAGCCTGACTGGAACACATCCAAACAGTTATTTAAATGCAAGAAATTACTCAACTGTTGAAAAACCACTTTTTCAATGATCTTACCTAGAAATGGCAGGTTTGATATGGGCCTGTAATTGTTCATTACTGAAGCATCTAATGATTCTTTTTTAAGAGCGGTTTAATGACTGCAGTTTTCAGGGCCTGTGGAAAAATACCTGAGTGAAGAGATTTGTTTACTATATGAAGTAGATCTGAGGCCATGCAAGACAAAACATCTTAATCCTGTTGGAATAATATCAAGGCAGCAGGAGGAGGACTTCAGAAGTTGTATAATGTCCTCTAGGTTTTTAGCATTAATCTGATGGAATTATGTCATGGTGTTTGAATTGTTATTAGGTGGACACAGAGACAACACATTTGCTGTTCCTGATGCAGAGGCACTGACTGCTTGTCTGATTTTCTGAATTTTGTCAGTGAAAAAGGAGGCAAAATCATTGCACGCCCTGGTGGATAGAAATGCAGAGGCTACTGACACTGGGGGGTTAGTTAGTCTGTCGACGGTAGAAAACAAGGTACATGCGTTGTTTTTGCAGAGCGTTGAAAAGTTGTGACGGCTCAGCATCATGCATCAAGCAAGCCTCTGTAAACTCCTGCACACAACAAAATACAGTACAGGGTAATTTTCTTTCTTTTCCTCGTCTTGTTCACGGTCCAACGGTTTTCGACATCATCCAATTCCTTTTTTTCTGTTTCTCCTAAACTGAATTATGTAAACAAAACATCATGTTTCCTTTGACTCTACATTATTTTTCCCAAGGTATAACAAGCAGAGTATCAGCGTGTCAACGGAGCATCAGGGCGTGGCGTGCACAGAGTTTGATCTAGTTTTCAAAGTCAGACTGCCAATCGATCACCATAAGCCGAAAGCTGTGGTTGTGGGCCACAGCCTGCACTGTAGACGAGTACAACAAATAAATGCAGTAAAATCTAAAAACGACAAGGGCGTCCTGCGGCCCCAGAGGGTTCCCACCAAAGGGCTGACTCCACACACTTGTCACACATCATCCATCAAACCCACAGGCTTGGCAAAGTACACACAACTCACACACATATAGGATCGTACTGTACGTGCACACACACATAAGCAGCTTGTAAGAAACTTTAATAGGGGTGTTTGGGCTGCGAGGAGGCAGGTGAGCTTTAAATGCACGAGGGTATGATAGCAAATCCCTTCTATGAGTCAACAAATAATAGAGAAAGCGCCACAGGGAAGCTGCAGATGAGAGGAGGCGGTTCATTGTTTTATCTCAAGCAGAGCACATGTGAAGGTTGACCTTTTGAGCAATGACATTTGAGAAATTGAGTAAAAAAAAAGCGCTTTACTAGAATATGAGACAGGCGTACCGGTGCATCTGAAGACACGTGTCACCGTTTACTGCGCTGTGTTCTCAGGTCTGTGACCAGGCTTTGGCGGACCAATGAGAAGCTGTGAAGGGTTGTTTTATTTGAGTAAGTTATCTGTAGTTGTTGTAAAGACATAAAGAGGAAAGGAAAGAAGGAAAGGAAAGACAGAAAGAGAAAAGGAAGACCGAAGGAAATCATCAAAGAACAAAGGAAAGAAGGAAGGAGACAGAAACAGGAAAGGAAAGAAGGAAAGAAAGAAAGAGAAAGAGAGGAGGGAAGGAAATCCTCAAATAACATAGGACAAAAGGAAGAAGACAGAAAGAGGAAAGGAAAGAAGGAAAGGAAAGATAGAAAGAGAAACTGAGGATGAAAGGAAATCCTGAAAAGTGATCCAAAGGTTTGTATATTTGAAAACGTGTTACAATATAGAGTGTAGATTAATTATATTATAATGTAATTATCTAAAAGAAAATAGCTTTTTTAGCAATTATTCAGCTGGGTGCAAATAGCATCTTCCTTAAAATAAATATAAATGTAAGAAGGAATGAAGGACATAAGGGAAAGAAAGGAATGAAAGATAGACATGTGCAGCATTTATTAAGTGTTTCTTGTTATCTGCCGCTGACATAATGAAGGCGTCACGGCACCCCATTAAAAACCTGTCGTTCAGTTTTATAGTTCTTCTGCTCATTTAAACGCTCAACTGATTAGTGCACAGCGATTCTTCATCAGAAGCCCTATATATTGCTTGATTAACACTGAACACAACAAAGTGTTTAAGTGACCTTATGGTTGTTTCAATAATTGGAACTGTAAAGACAGAAAACACCCAAATATAAGGACTCCAAGTGATTTAAATCTAACAAATATCCCCTTGTGCCTCTAAACCAGTGGTTCTCAACTGGTGGGTCGTTTCGAGATGTGTGAGTGAAAAAAGGTTTTGTGGAAAAAAGTCAAACTCTTATTTTGAAGGCTCGATTTTCTAACGCTGTGCATGCAGTCGGCGTTGGACTGGAAGTACCGGAGACTAGGGCTGAAGTCGAATAGTCCATTTAGCTTAGGAACCTTCCTAAAGGAGTGAAATGACCCGGAAGTCCCTCAGTGGCAGCCATGATAAGTGCCGTTCGAATTCTCTAGAATGATGAGAATGATAGGAAAGGAGGTTTCAAACTTCCTTTATAACCTCCTTTAGCTTAGGAACCACTGGACCTCCCTAACCGACAGGAGAAGCGAAAATGCTGCCCCACAATGCCTTGCAGCCGCAGCATTTGCCGTCACTCAACAGTCGGCCGTTCACGGAAACAACCGATTATGACCGAGAAATTATATCATGAAAGTTACGGTGCTTATTAAGCTTTTTAAAACATAGGTGGTAAGTTGCCAAAGTGCTTTGTTTTGAACGTTCATCAGTATTATAATCAAAAAGAGAAATATGAACGTTAGTTTTCACTGAAGTTATCAAATAAAGTCAACATTTCAGTCTTTACTGAGCTGTGTGGGGTTTGTTCAACTTTTAAAAAGATGTTTGAATGGTGATATACAGTGATAGATGTTAAGGACTAACGTTTATAATAAATACATCTGTATTGATTTTAAGATCTTTAGTTCATACAATCATACGTATTGGGATCATTTGTATTAATGTGGACCGGAGGGAGAGGGTGACGAGCATACATTTCACTTTCCTGTTGTATTTCAATTCCAACTTTGGTCATGAAGAATATGTTTCTCTGTTGTCCACGTTCATAAAGCAAAGCAGCAGCATCAGAGCACGGTGCAGAGTCTCTAGATGAGTTCACAGTAGTCCCTCGTTCTTATTAAACATCCATGTTGTAGTCCGCTATAGAAAACTGTGGTTTCCATAGTTTCCCCACAGCAGCAGACGCACACAATGACGTCCGCTGGCGCATCATAAACACGTCGGATAGTGAAAGTGCATTCGGATTCTCTAAAGTGCCGCAGTCTCTTCTCCTAAGTCCTTTTGAATTCTCCTATCCACTATCCCTTAACCCCGTGACGTTTCACTCAGAGGTCAAGGAATAGACGATAGGGTTAGAACTTAGGAGCTGATCTTTAAACTATCCGACTGCAGCCCATAAACGGTTTTGAAAACTTCTGTCACGTAGTGATCATCTTCTCAATAAAACATCTTTGCTGATGTTTTTTCGAGTCTTCTGGCCAATCAGAATCAAGATTGTTGCCGGAAGTCCCCACGGAGAATAACTTTGCGGCAGAACTATTCTTTATACATCCATGGGTACAACTTCAGATACAAACGAACACGTAATGAAATATGACCCCCGGTTTGATGATTGACAGCTCACAGAACAATGAGGGCGATCTACCCTTACCCACAATTTAAAGTAATTCACACAGACAAGTTCAGCTGTCAGAACAAAGTGAAAAACAAACATAAAATATTATGAATATGTCGGGTAGTAATATATTTATTTATTTTCTTCTCAGTGTACCAAAATGCATAGTTTATGTTAGTATTTCTAAAAATATCCTGGGGTACAATCCCCCCAGACCCCCTGCTGTGGTTGGCTTTTCAGCATGTGTGCCTTTTTATATAGTTCAGCTTTGATTCCATCATCTCATTAAACCTAATTTAAAAGCATACTTTAGTTCTATGAGGGGATATATGCGCTGTACTTCACTTTAATTAATATTGTATGCACGTATTGATGTGGAAAATCTGAGTCGTTCAAATTTCGTGTTGCGATTTATTGACAAAGGAAAAAGTGGGTCCCGAGGCCTGACTAGTTGAGAACCACTGCAGATATAATTAAATAAAGATCTGTAACCAGCTCAGCACAAACACCCACGGGCTCTCGAAACAACAACCATCATCCAGGTGTGTGTGTGTGTGTGTGTGTGTGTGTGTGTGTGTGTGTGTGTGTGTGTGTGTGTGTGTGTGTGTGTGTGTGTGTGTGGTTTGGGAAAACGTGTGTTGCAGTTTCTAAGTATGATGGCTGTCACAGCTCCCGGGGCTCTGCAGTGCTCTTCATCCTCTTCCTCCTCCTCCTCCTCCTCCTCCGTTACTTCCTCACCCCTTCAGATCCCAGGCCTGACACACAGAGAGACAGCTGTTTCCTTCCAGCAAAGCTCTCTCTCACACACACACACACTCTCTCTCTCTCTCTTTGACACATTGAAACACACACACACATAAAGGTAGGTGCGTGCACACACACATTTGGGAGGGACAGATTAGGATAGACACAGGAGAGAGACACAAATAGAGATATATAGGGTACACAGACACAAACTGGCAAGTGATGAAAGAATAAAGAGACATACTGACAACTAGAATAACACACACACACACACACACACACACACACACACACACACACACACACACACACACACACACACACACACACACACACACACACACACACACACACACACACACACACACACACACACAGTAAATAACACTGTTACAGTCTGCCTTCTATCTACAAATGCTCCATGGACAACAGTGCAGTGTTCATGTTGAATGCAGCCCCCATCGACAAACAGCACTATTATTCACATGCATCACAATGTGCGTGAATACAGATGCAGTCAATACGTAATGAATTATGCAATGGAGATGATTTTAAAAGAAACTACATCCTGTTTTTTTATGAGTTGAAGTTCAGCCTAGGAGTCCTGGGGGGCAGCGCCATGTAAATGAAGGCATCCTGAATATATAGCCATCGCTCTCACAACAAAACAGATTCTCTTTCAATCTGGAGGCACTTCAAAGAGGCTTGTGCTGTATGAGGAATAGTCTTAAGTGAAGATCACCAAGCAAAACACAGCTGTTAGAGGTTTAGAGCGTGGAAAGACACGGTGAGGAGGAGGAGGAGGAGGAGGAGGAGGAGGAGGAGGAGGAGGAGGAGGAGGAGGAGGAGGAGGAGGAGGAGGAGGAGGGACACGCTGGAAGAAGACGGGCAACTAGATTGATATTGAGAGGCTTTTAAAATCGAGATAAGGGACAGAAAGGCTAGATGTGTGCAGTGGAGGAGGATATATTCAGATACTTTACTTCAGTAAAAGTACTAAATCCACACTGTAAAATCTATAGAATCAAAGTATAAAATGCACTTGATGTAAAATGATAATATATATTAAATAATTATTTCTACTGCATTCATGTAAAAACAGGAGGTTACTGTTTGAAGTAGACACTTCTTCCGTAACAAAGTGACATCACTATGTAACACTCGTCTTTCTATTGGCTAGTGCTTCAACACATTGTTTCCGATAAGAAGCGGGATATTTCTAAGCGGTTGACCTATCACAACAGAGCCGGCCAGCAAACCAATCAGAGCAGACTGGGCTCTGGTTTCAGACAGAGGGTGAAAAGAGGTGCTGCAGCACAGGCAGTACGAGAAAAAGAGCTTTTTGAACATTAAAGCATTTAGACATGGAAGTAAAAAGTGGGATTAAAGTAAAAGTAACTCAAGTAAAATACCTCCAATTTGTACTTAAAGGTCACCTATAATACAAAATCCACTTCTCCATGTCTCTTCTACATCAACATGTGTCCCCTCTTCTTCATGTCTCTTCTACATCAACATGTGTCCCCTCTTCTTCATGTCTCTTCTACATCAACATGTGTCCCCTCTTCTTCATGTCTCTTCTACATCACCATGTGTCCCCTCTTCTTCATGTCTCTTCGACATCAACATGTGTCCCCTCTTCTTCATGTCTCTTCTACATCAACATGTGTCCCCTCTTCTTCATGTCTCTTCTACATCAACATGTGTCCCCTCTTCTTCATGTCTCTTCTACATCACCATGTGTCCCCTCTTCTTCATGTCTCTTCGACATCAACATGTGTCCCCTCTTCTTCATGTCTCTTCTACATCAACATGTGTCCCCTCTTCTTCATGTCTCTTCTACATCAACATGTGTCCCCTCTTCTTCATGTCTCTTCTACATCAACATGTGTCCCCTCTTCTTCATGTCTCCTCTACATCAACATGTGTCCCCTCTTCTTCATGTCTCTTCTACATCAACATGTGTCCCCTCTTCTTCATGTCTCTTCTACATCAACATGTGTCCCCTCTTCTTCATGTCTCTTCTACATCAACATGTGTCCCCTCTTCTTCATGTCTCTTCTACATCAACATGTGTCCCCTCTTCTTCATGTCTCTTCTACATCAACATGTGTCCCCTCTTCTTCATGTCTCTTCTACATCACCATGTGTCCCCTCTTCTTCATGTCTCTTCTACATCAACATGTGTCCCCTCTTCTTCATGTCTCCTCTACATCAACATGTGTCCCCTCTTCTTCATGTCTCTTCTACATCAACATGTGTCCCCTCTTCTTCATGTCTCTTCTACATCACCATGTGTCCCCTCTTCTTCATGTCTCTTCTACATCAACATGTGTCCCCTCTTCTTCATGTCTCCTCTACATCAACATGTGTCCCCTCTTCTTCATGTCTCTTCTACATCAACATGTGTCCCCTCTTCTTCATGTCTCTTCTACATCAACATGTGTCCCCTCTTCTTCATGTCTCTTCTACATCAACATGTGTCCCCTCTTCTCCATGTCTCTTCTACATCAACATGTGTCCCCTCTTCTCCATGTCTCTTCTACATCAACATGTGTCCCCTCTTCTTCATGTCTCTTCTACATCAACATGTGTCCCCTCTTCTCCATGTCTCTTCTACATCAACATGTGTCCCCTCTTCTCCATGTCTCTTCTACATCAACATGTGTCCCCTCTTCTCCATGTCTCTTCTACATCAACATGTGTCCCCTCTTCTTCATGTCTCTTCTACATCAACATGTGTCTCCTCTTCTTCATGTCTCTTCTACATCAACATGTGTCCCCTCTTCTTCATGTCTCTTCTACATCAACATGTGTCCCCTCTTCTTCATGTCTCTTCTACATCAACATGTGTCCCCTCTTCTCCATGTCTCTTCTACATCAACATGTGTCCCCTCTTCTTCATGTCTCTTCTACATCAACATGTGTCTCCTCTTCTTCATGTCTCCTCTACATCAACATGTGTCCCCTCTTCTTCATGTCTCTTCTACATCAACATGTGTCCCCTCTTCTTCATGTCTCTTCTACATCAACATGTGTCCCCTCTTCTCCATGTCTCTTCTACATCAACATGTGTCCCCTCTTCTTCATGTCTCTTCTACATCAACATGTGTCCCCTCTGTGGAAAGAGACTCTGAAAGTTTCAGGAACAAAGATTTTCTCTCTTTTTGATCCATTTCTATAAAAACCTGTCTGAAAATGAGCTGATCAGATTTTGGCCACTTTATGTCATAACAATTGTTTGGCTTGTGTAACCATTAGCCAATCAGCAACCAAGGTAACCCCCCCCCCCCCCCCCCCCCTTATTATCTGCATCTCCTCCTAGAGCAGTGGTTCTCAAATTGGGGTACGCGGACCCCTAGGGGTACGTTGGAGTACTGCAGGGGGTACTTGAGATTTATTAACTAACTGATGGTGCAGCGCTGTACTGTACCTCTTTAAATAGGCATTTCTTCCCTAACAAATTGTGTTTGCGCTGATCAGGGGGTACTTGGCTGAATTTTGGTTTCAAACGGGGTACATTATTGAAAAAAGTTTGAGAATCACTGTCCTAGAGCACAATTGAGTTCTTTGTAACCAAATGTCTCTCAGAGGGGCGTGGGGAGGGGCTCCTTATTTTCATCTAAAGTAACAGACAGAGAATCAGCACCTTTGAAACAGGGCTGAAACAGAGGGGATTATGGGTAATGCTGCTAACTGTTTGGTGTTTGGAGCCAAACACTTCAGAGACATGTTTTGTATATATATCTGACACCTATAACATATTGATGAAAAACAGTGTAATCGGGGACCTTTAAGTTCAGCGACTGGGTAAATATACTTAGTCACATTCCATCACTGAATGTGTGTGCCATTCATTTAAGACAATAAGTCATTGTACTTTCATTTATCCTTGAGTGAGAGGCACATAAACCGTATTTAATTTTGTATTAATGTACATTATTTAATTGTATATTCTGCTCTTGTACATATCATATTCTATTTACATGTATACAGACTTCTTGCAATATTTGTTGTTGTTGTATTTTTGTATTTTAATATACATGTTGCATTGTTGGAGGAGCTCAGATCAGAAGAATTTCATTGCCATTTCTACACTGTAGTAGGGCTGCTCAATTAATCGTATTTTAAATCGCAATTTTTTTTATAATTCTTTTCTTTTAATTAATTTGATCAGTTGAGTTATATTTAAAGTTCAGGGTAATCAACTGTTAAAAACATGCTGTTCACATGTTTTTTTCTCCAATAAATTGATGTTTTCAAAGTAAATGGATAATCGTTTTTAATAATCGTGATATCAATTATCGACCCAAATAATCGAGATTATGATTTTTGCCACAATCGAGCAGCCCTACTCTGTAGCTTATGTGCATATGACAATAAAACCTTTGAATTTAAATATAAAGACAAGCATGTAACCACATAATATTATTCATGGAGCTCCAGAGCTGCCTCCCGCCTCCTCTCCTCTCCTGCTGCTGTTGTCATGTCGTCCTCCTGTAAATATCCTGGGCAGATAAACAGGCCGTAAAGATGAAGTCATCATGGCAACATAATCGGAGACAGATATACCGCGCCTCTGACAGCAGGATGTCTGCACCTCGACAGAACACGACCCTCTCATCCCTGCACCTCCATCTTCCTTACGATCTCTCTGAGTCTTTTATTAAAGAAAAAACACAACAAGCCTTCTTCCATCTCTCGCTGTCAGCTTCTCTCTGCATCTGAATCTACTGCTCAGGAAATAGCAGCATCCCAGGCCTGATGTTTTTATTCCGTGGCTAACTGAGCACAGCGGCGCGCCTTCACAAGAGAAGAGTGAGCCACTTCCAGGTACAGTCCCTCCTCCCACTGAGGGAATATTCCTCGGAAATGTCCAATCACTTATTTTTTTCAATTTCGTTTCAAATGCATCAAAGCCAGCAGGAAACCAGGACGTTAATTAAATTGTCCTGGATTAAAAAAGGAGCTTGGGAACGCAATTACAGAAAGCATTGCAAAGCGCCTAATGCCATTCCTACCACCGACAAAGAAGAAGAGAGGGTTGAATAAAAATGTGGATTGAAGGATGGATGGGTAACAGTAAAGAAGAGTGGCAAGATATATAGATAGATAGAGACAGAGAGAGATAGAGACAGAGAGAGAGAGAGAGAGATAGATAGATAGAGATAGATAGAAAGATAGAGACAGAGAGAGAGAGATAGATAGATAGAGAGAGAGATAGATAGAAAAATAGAGAGGGAGATAGATAGATGGATAGATAGATAGCGAGAGAGAGAGAGAGAGAGAGAGATAAAGATATATAGATAGAGAGAGAGATAGATAGATAGATAGATAGATAGATGGATAGAAAGATATATAGATAGAGAGATAGATAGATGGATAGAGAGATAGAGAGATAGATGGATAGAGAGATAGAGAGAGATAGATAGATGGATAGAGAGATAGAAAGAGAGATAGATAGATAGAGAGAAAGATATATAGATAGATAGATAGAGAGAGAGATAGATAGATAGAGAGATGGATAGATAGATAGATAGAGAGATAGACAGACGAATATATAGATGGATAGAGAGATAGAAAGAGAGATAGATAGATGGATAGATAGATAGAGAGAGATATAGATAGAGAGATAGATAGATAGAGAGAAAGATATACAGATAGATAGATAGATATAATAATAGAGAGAGAGAAAGATAGACAGAGAGATAGATATATAGATAGAGAGATAGATAGATAGATAGAGAGAGATAGATAGATGGATAGATAGATAGATAGATAGATAGATAGATAGATAGATAGATAGATAGAGAGATAGATAGACGAATATATAGATGGATAGACAAACAGATAAATAAATAGACAGATAAATAAATAGACAGATAAATATGTAAATAGACGGATAGCATGAAACATGAAGGCCCTATAAAACATGCAGAAGATTTAAACTGAGTCTCTCTACGGAAATGTAAACATGCCTCATTGGATTCAAGCTACTGTATAAGAGGACAACTGAACTGTTTCCTAATCTCCATTTCTAAAGCAGAGGTGGATTACACATGCGTGTGTCTCCGTGAGTGCGAAGGGGAGATGATGAATATTCCCGTATGGCATAAAAGATGATCCTTAAATCTGCACCATTCATTCCGCATTCAAACGAACGGCATGAATGAAGCGCTGCCACCGTCGGAGCCGCTCGGGAGCAGCACGCGGCTAACACTGACCAAACAATCACATTATAGCGCACAATTATACGGACTGTATTTGCACCTACATGACCTGAATCGTGCCTCTGAAATAGCCTACTGTACAGTATGTATTGTGATACATGGGAACAATTTCCAGGACTCAAACTGTGTCGAGGGGAGAAAATTAGATAATGAAGTACTCATTGTTGCCGTTTGAATACATAAGTGATTTCTTTCTTAGGTGAGAGGGTTCTCAAGCGCAGGGAAAAGATTGAATCCCCCATTTTCCTTTGAAGGAAACAGTGAGCCTATACTTCTGTACTTATGTGGATTATGCATGCAAAGGAAAATGCAAGCTCGGTATTTAGATTTATTCAAATAAGTTGTAGTGTTAGTATGTAAAGTACATTTAAACTAGCTAGCAGCTTGAGGCTGTTGGTCTACTTAGCCACAGTGATACTTTGAGCTAAATGCTAACATCAGCATGCTAACATCAGCATGCTAACATGTCCGATAAAGAGAACTGGATATGAATAAACAGACGATGGGAAATCACAACTTTGGATTTAGCTATTAGTACATTTGACTAGTCTTCCAAATTATTGATTTGAATAAAGGATATTAAAGAGTTTGCACTAAGAAGCTGATTGAGCTCAAAACAAGTTGTCTGCTGATTTAACAGCCATGTCTTTCCGAATCTTAGTCACGGACAAGTATTTTTGGGCTCAATGGAAATATATGACACACTCTGAAGTAATTCCACAGCTTGGTTCAGAATGTTAATGCTGACGATAAAGGAATATATATTCTTAGTTGTGCATACAGACCAACCGATATCGGACCAATCGCAGCAGGCACGGCTTAAACCCTATTCCATGAGATGAAATCTGTGATTCAGCCCTTGTTTTTATTGTTAAAGCAACAATAGTAACAATTACATACGGTTGATATTGCAGATGAAAAGAAAGTCGAGTAAGTCTTTAAAGATTGTTCTTCAAAGCAGACATTTGGCTGACCAAGACTTCAGAGCGAAAGTCAGTTCAACCTGGGGGGTGTAGAGAAAGCAGCTTCAGTGTTATTATGAAGCCCCCTCTCCTGATGAATGCCTGTCCTTTTGTGATCACTGTTATTCCCTCGTCATCCAGGATTGCCAGCTAGCAATCTGCGGTTTAGCATGTCCTGCTCATTCAGGTTGAACTCAAGCACTGAGATTAATTTAAAGGGGCTCCATTAGACTTTTGGGGGTTTTACGTGTTGTATAGGTTTGTGTGCATGTAAATGGTCTGCAAATGCTGAAATCCACACCAGAGGGATGCAGCACAGGCAGTATGAGAAAAATAAAGAGATTTTTAAACATTAAAGCTCGGAAAAATGTCACAGTAGGAGAGGCACAACATACAAGTATGAACCTGAAAATGAGATTTAAAGTTTAAAGTCTAACCTGCTGCTCTAACTTTCATACTTTCTGCTGGTAAATACAACAAGGGTATCAACTGCAGCGATACACAATCCCGGTTTAATACGGACAGTGAATGCGTCATCACGCCTAATTATCCACGTCTGTAATTGCTGCATGTTGGAAGAGCTTCAAGTGGCAAAAAAAGAAGCTCCATTCAGAAAGAGAATCTCTGGTGGATGATTAGGGGACGGGTGGGGCTACGACTGATTGCTGTGGCCTTTGCGGGGCTATTCTGGCTCTGCTGAGTGTGTGCCTTCCACTCAACATTGATCTATCGACCCACAGTCCAGTAAAACCTCGCTCCGACCAAAAGGTGAATCTCATTTCTCAACACACACCTTCACAGACACTGCACACACACACATACACACACACACACCAACACACAGACTAACAAGCATGTTGATTTTTGATGACAAGATTGATGTAGCCTCTCTAAATTCTCCTTGCGTCAACAATAGGTGGCTATTGGTGCTCTTCAGCGCGTGTGTGTGTGTGTGTGTGTGTGTGTGTGTGTGTGTGTGTGTGTGTGTGTGTGTGTGTGTGTGTGTGTGTGTGTTGTGTGCCATCGAGCAGGCTTTGTGACGACTTTGCAATCAGCGCAGTGTAATTGGAATTGAGCATCCATGTAGGCTCGAGGAGGCTCCTCGAGGTAGGGTTAGGAAAACGATTGCTGTTGTCTGCTGTAATGAGAAGCAGGTGCAAGCCTCGGGGGTTAAAGGTCAGATATGGATGACATCAACTTATTCATGGGAAAAGTCTGGATGACCAAAAGGCTGTTGATTTCAAGAGCTTTCTCCTGAGTCGCTCATATTTTAAGAACACATGGTGAGGTGTGAGTGTGCCGTAGATTGTGTGACCATATTCTTAGTCTATTTTATATATTTATCTTGTTTTTCATTTTTCATCTCATTTTATTCATTTATTTAGCAGTTTTTTTAATATTAAAAATCGATTTGTATCTTAATATATTTACAGTGAAAGAGACCATATTTGATTATATTTTAGGAAATCAGGCTCAGAGGTAGAATGGCTGCGTTTCAGGCAGCTAAGAAATAGATTCACTTCACATGTCAAAGTGCTAAATCTAAGTACTATCTGTCAGTAACCACAAAGAACCTGAACAACCCTAGACAATTCTGGAAAGCCATAAAATCGATATCCACCCGTGATATCCGTAATGAGCTACCTCCGTGCCTCACCACAGCATCAGGCTCTATATCGGACAGGGCTACCATGTTAAATTGTTTTAATGAGCATTTTGTGTCCTGTGGCTCTCTGTTTGATTCTGTTTCTCTGCTTCTGTGAACACCACAGTCGGTGACTCAGAACAATGTGGTCTGGAAAACCCTTTCAGTTTTACTCCTTTTACTGTTGATGTTGTTCGTGAAGTCTTAAACAAGCTAGATCCTAAAAAGCCGGCTGGTCCGGACAACGTAGAACCTTTCTTTTTAAAGATAGCTGCAGATTTTATTGCTCCACCTCTCACTACTCTTTTTAACCTCTCTCTCAGCACGAACAAAATCCCAAAAGTATGGAAGTCTGCATATGTCCTCCCACTACTAAAAGGAGGGGAGGCCACCTTATTAAATAACTATAGACCCATCTCTAAATTGTCAGTTCTGGCCAAGGTTCTTGAACGCCTAGTGAGAGAACAGGTAAAGGTGTTTTTATGTACAAATGACATCCTGTCTAAACATCAGTCAGGCTTCAGAAAGAAACACAGCACCATCACTGCCACGATGAAAGTGTGAATGATGTGGCGAGTATTTTAGATAATAAGCAGAGTTGTGCAGCTCTATTTGTTGACCTTTCAAAAGCGTTTGACACCGTCGATCATCGCATTTTGAAGCAGAGGCTGGTCAGTATAGGCAGTGGGGTGGTTTGTGAACTACCTCTCTGAAAGGTCCCAATGTGTTCAGTTTGATGGGCTGTCTTCTGAGTGGTTGAACATCACTAATGGTGTACCCCAAGGTTCTGTTTTAGGACCACTTTTATTCTCTATCTATATTAAGAGTTTAGGTGAAAATGTCGAAGGAGCAACCTTACATTTTTATGCGGATGATACCGTGGTGTACTGTGCAGGTCCCTCCATTCAGGAGGCTGTTGTTAAATTACAGGCTGTTTTTAACACTATTCAGACTCAGCTCTCTGAATTAAAGCTTCTTTTAAATGTGGATAAAACCAAGGTAATGCTCTTTTCTAAAGCTAAAAAGACACCAGAGCCTGTTTTAGATATTGTAACTACGCAAGGAACAAAACTTGAAGTTGTTGCCTGTTACAAATACCTTGGTATCTGGCTTGATGATTGTCTCTCTTTTAAACTTCATCTCAATAACCTGCTTAAAAAGCTGAGGGTTAGGCTAGGTTTCTTCTACAGGAACAAGTCCTGTTTCTCGCGTGAGGCCAGGAAAAGGCTCTGTGACCTTTGACCTGTGCTGGACTATGGGGATCTGGTCTATATGAATGCACCTGCCAATTACCTGATTTTGACAAATTGTAAAGCACTTACGCATCACTGTACCCTGTATACCAAGGCGGTTTTTCCATCACTTACTGTACGGAGGCTCAGTCACTGGTACTTTTTCATTTACAAAGCCATGTTGGATAAACTACCATCTTATATCTGCTCCCTGATCTCTCTGCGAATTGAAAGTACTTATTGCCTGAGATCGCATGCTGTGGTTTTATTAAATGTGCCAAGTGCTAGGACTGTATTATGGAAGAAAGCTTTTAGATGTGCAGCTCCTCTAACTTGGAACAGTCTACAAAAAGAATGGAAAAGTACCAAGCTAGTACCACTACATGTTTTTAAAGCTCGGTTGGATGCTACTCAATCAGATGCTGTTGGCACCTGTACATGTGGTTAAATATGTACATTGTAATCCCTGTACATTTTGCTGTATGATGTCCTTTTGTTGTTCTGTTGTTTATGTTTTATGTCTTCTTGTGGAACCTACTGCTGCAGGTCTAACTTGAAAAAGAGATCATTGATCTCAATGGGATTTTACCTGGATAAATAAAGGTTTTGAATTGAATTGAATATGTATGTATATTATTTTTCATTTGTTTTTCCTATTTTCAGATTTATTTAATTATTATTCTTCTTAGGTGAAAGTAAATAGACCATCTTCTTAATTGCTTTTATCTAATTGTATTTCTTTTTTTAGCATTTTTTTTTTCATGCAGTTATTATTCTACCTATAGTGATTATTTATATATTATTATTGTCATTTTTTTTAATACACTGCCATATGTTCTGGGTACAGTTAAATGTTGTATCATGGAATCAATGTATACAGTGAATACATATGAAAAAGGAAAACCCTATCTATCTTCATATTGATGCTTGATTTATTCCGTCAAATTGTATTTGTCTTTTTTTTTTAAATACAGTTATTATGACATTGTAAAATGAAAAGAAAGGATGTAAGTGTAACTTTGTGTAACCTGCCCTCTCCGTTCGTCACTGTAGTTTCCTCCACCGTCTGTGCGCTCTCTCACCTACACACTGAGTTTTCCTCTCCAATGTGCAGCCTCTCTGTAACTCCATACTTCTGCTTTACAGTCATGGTCGCTCTTTCTCTCGCTTTAAGTCTGCATTTCACCTCCCCTTTTTCTCTCTCGGCTCCCCCCGCAGGGCAGTCAACAGTGCAGCAGGAGAGTTCGCCTTTACAGCTCTGTATTTAAAGTTCACGTCTGTATTTACAGTCAGGGCCACGAGTCTCTCAGTCAGATGTGTTTTCTGCTCTCATTGTGTCCGTGTTATGAAAATGCAAATGAATAAACACATTTTTATACAAGATTGTATCCTTGGCTTGCTGCTTGTTGTGCAAACACTGCAGGTTCATTGAAGGCAGTTTGGTGTCAGGTTGTACTTTGCCCTTTTTATAATAGACAAACTAGCTGCCTCCAACTGTGTGGAATAAGGGAATGTTTCAACATGATACACTTGTATTTGGGCATTTAGGCACACTGTTGGTGTTCACATGACACCTAACATTTATTATACTCAACATGTACAAAAAGAACCTAATTGTTCAGTTATCCTGTTTTAAATGCCAAATGTATATTAAAAAAAATCTATTTTCTTGCATTAGAGAGTGAAACATACACACATGTTGGAGGGATAATGATCAACGTGGGGCTTGTATCTGATTACATTTGATTTTGCTGACCAACAGAACAGAATATGTTTGGATCTCTGTGAATAAAAACATTTTGTATGCACAACGAACGGGGTTGCAGTTGAAAAACATGTTTTTTGCTGATCTAATTATGCAAATGTGGTTTTTGAAAAGACAGTATCTCATTAATCGCTGAGTCATGCCTACTTTTGAGCAATCGAATAAAACCTGCTAGCCAATAGTAGAGTGAGTGTTACACCGCAATGTCAGTATGTTCTGGAAGTAAAAAAAGGAGTCCAATGGAGGTGTTTCAGGGGGGGGGGGGGGGGGCAGACCATTTACATGCACACAAACCTACATCGCACACTACAGGAATGGGGGAAACTTCAAATTAATAATATGGCCTCTAACATATTTTTAATAATTTATATATAGCATTTCATATTAATTGTTCAATAGAAAATTAATTACCCAGGTTAGGTAATAATACAAATAAAAAAGTGCAGTCCAAAAGCAATCAATTATTTACTCTCACACGTAGTTTTTCTCTGGCTCTGGGATCAAAAGGAAAAGAATAAAGCAAACACAGCAGAGAACATTAAAAAAAGAAGCGCCTGAGTTGAAACCCAAACCAATTGCCTTTCTCTCCCTCCCTGAACAACAATTACTGCTAATTATCAGCTGCCCTCCTCAGCTCCAGCCCTCAGCACTCGAGGCACGCAGCCCTCATCCATCCGCTCACTCAGGCCACCTCTTTCTCCACCTCTCGCCTCCTCTTCCTGTAACCAAACAGCACAGGGTGTCGCCGGGCCTGATGGGACAGCGTGAGTTCTGGCGCTTCTCATTATTCACTCCCGCCCTCCTCCTCCTCTTCTTCTTCCTCTCCTCAATCTCCCCTATCCGCCCTTTTGCTCTCGCAGCGTGCATTGGATGTATTAGGAGGTATTACCCAGAAGGCCTGGTGGCACCGTGCTCACACCCTGACGGACGCACTGCAGGACGGAGACGAGGAAGACACACGCGTGGAAACACGACGGAAACACCCATGAGAGAAGACAGGAAGGAGGGGTGGAATTTGTTCTTTAAAATGTATTCATTTTTTTATCTCCGTCAGGCAATTATACTGCATTTAGGGTTAAGAAACAAGCACCAGCCTTAAAAAGCCACGCAATGCTCTACAGTCTACACAATTCAGGTGTTTACCATTTTCTTAGACCCATCAGATTCTGTGACCACTTGAGCAGATCTTCCATTTGGTCGTGTGTGCGTGCCCATGTGTTTGCAGCTGATCTGGCATACTAATCGATCCATCAGTCTAACTTTAAGACCTCATGAGGTTGCGAAGATTGGCAATTTTGGAAAAACCTAATTATTCCGCCATTGACTGTTGACTCCTTTCGGCCCACTGATCAATATCTGGTTAGGTAGCAAATGGCGTTTCCCGCAACTGGCTCGCTTTAAAACAAGTCTGCCTTTTTCTGTTGAAAGTTCGCCCCTTTTCTTTGCTTAGAAACCGGTCTCATTTTGGACTGGAGCATCTTCAGATGAATTCCTTACAAGATGAGTTATGATCCACGAAAGTTAAGCACGATACAAGGTGAACACATTCTGTTATCTTCTCCGCTTTGTTGACTGTAAGGGAGCCAGGAAGGGACAATTTAGTGAGATTCAACTGTTATCTGTTTGGGAAGAGATAAGGAGACACACCTGATGGAGATCTTTAGTTTATCATCTCTGCCTGCCAAACACGCGTTTTCAACGAAGTTGTGTTTTCATAACTTCTCTCTTTCCATTGAACCTGTTCCTTCTTCTGCTTCCCCTCTGGCATTCAATCAAACATCCAACGCATGTTCCCGTCTCTTACTGTTCACATACAGTAAGAGACAGGGCCTGCCATACAGCATCCACTGAAGCCTCGGGGGAGCAGTTGCTAACAGGCTGCGTTCATCATCGCATTGCCTCCCAGTAGTCGAGGCTAAAGCCTACGACTGTACACACACACACACACACACACACACACACACACACACACACACACACACACACACACACACACACACACACACACACACACACACACACACACACACACACACACACACACACACACACACACACACACACACACACACACACACACACACACACACACACACACACACACACACACACACACCACACACACACACACACACACACACACACACACACACACACACACACCATGTACACATCACTTCAGGGGACATTACATTGACTTACATGCAACCCTAAACCTAACCAAGTCTTCACCCTAAAATTAATGATGCCTCCAATGACCTCCAATTTGTCCCCATAAGGGAAGCCAGTCCCCACACATGACTATGTAAACAGATTTAGGTCCCCACAACACACACACACACACACACACACACACACACACACACACACACACACACACACACACACACACACACACACACCACACACACACACACACACACACACACACACACACACACACACACACACACACACACACACACACACACACACGACACACATGTTGGTGAGCCGACTTTTCTAAATCTAAGCAACGTTAATGATGACCCAGTGAGAAAATCTCCATGCTACAGACCCTTCATTCCAGATTATGGCTCTCTGTTTGACGCAGCTTAATGGCACCAGAGGGGGCACAGGCAATATTAATCTCACACACACATTTAAGCACACACACACACACACACACATACACACACACACACATTTGTAAGGGAAACCTCTGTAGCAATGGAGAGTCAGGACTCAGAGAGACACGAGGAGAGCTGGAGCTTTGATGTCAAACACTGACGGTTCATTTGGAGCTTTGGCCGGAGAATTCACATCAAGTCCAAGAGCCAGAGGGTCTGACTTCACGGTAGAGTTGCCACGTCAAATCTCACGAACTCTACCCCAGACCTGTGTGTTTAGCTAGTTCAGATAATTGTGCATAACAAGATAGAATCATAACACCTCTATCAGCCGGCGCCAACAGGCAGGAACACTGAGAGCACGGCAGCCAAGGCTACAAGTGCGTGTGCTCAGTCAGGACAGAACGGATCAACTGGGTCACAGCCTTGGAAACTATTTCCCCAACAACACATATTCCCTGAAGTAGCCAAGACGAGTCATTGCGCGCAGATGCTTGGATGTGCTTTTGCACCGTCTCTAGGTTTGCTCATTTATGTAAGAGCGTTTAAGTGACACAAGATGTAATGCTGCGTTGCATCTACATCAGAAATCGATGGACCAAACTGGGAGCGACTTCTCATCCGAGTTGACTGCGTTCCAGCAGCACAAGTCGGAAAAGACGCCCTTGTTTACAGCATTAGCAGTCACCTCGGGTTAGCTATACCGGTTGATAACGACGCTTTATTTTGTGAATACAAATATTGTAGCGCATTCCACAGAACGAAGGTGAGCAGTACCATGTTGTTTGGACAGTTGATTGAATGTGACACAAATAATACAGAGGAGATACAAATGTTGTATTATCAAAGTGTTCTCTTTCTGTTCACACGTGGAGGCTCCATTTGGAATGATGGTCTCGTATGATCTCGAGTAGGGGTGGGCGATATTGAAAAATATATTATCACGATATTTTTCAAGCAGTATCACGATAGACGATATATATCACGATATTTTTTCATGTCGGTTATTATGGTTATTTTTCAACTTACTTAACAGTACAAGCACCTACAAGGTGACAGAAACTAAAACAGAAAGGAGTAACAGACCAACATAGCATTTCAAGCTGGTTTTATTTCTGAAATGAATCCCTGAATGAACAATTCAACATGTTGATATGGCTTCAGGCAGTTTCTCAGTATACAAATTAACTTTCTGAGGTAGCACTAGCAGTGAACATCAATAAACATGAAAAGGAGGGTAACACATAACTAAGTAAAACATAAAACATCAATGAGGAAAAGTCAGTGCCAAACAATTAAAATGTAAACTTTAGACTTGAAGTGCAATAAAAGACTTTAGCATAACTGAAGGGAAAAGTTTTTTTTGTTGTTGTTTTTTATCACGATAGATACGATACCTCTGAAAAAGCATATCGTGGAGACCTAATATCGTCACGACGATATATATCGTCATATCGCCCACCCCTAATCTCGAGTATGGCAAGGTATCTCCGAGTTTCAAAGTAGGGGAAGTCCTACCTCCAGTTGAAGTCCTACCTCCAGTTGAAGTCCTACCTCCAGTTGAAGTCCTACCTCCAGTTCAAGTCCTACCTCCAGTTCAAGTCCTACCTCCAGTTCAAGTCCTACCTCCAGTTCAAGTCCTACCTCCAGTTCAAGTCCTACCTCCAGTTCAAGTCCTACCTCCAGTTGAAGTCCTACCTCCAGTTCAAGTCCTACCTCCAGTTCAAGTCCTACCTCCAGTTCAAGTCCTACCTCCAGTTCAAGTCATACCTCCAGTTCAAGTTCTACCTCCACTTCCCAGCACAACTGGAACGCACCATAATATCGTTCCATTTGTGGCAAAGACACAGGCCTTTCCAAAGACACACTGCAGCTTACTGCACCAGCCGCCAGTGTGTCTGCTACTGGAGGAGAACAAAGCCGTGGCTCTCGGACACATCACACAGGCCGGAGCCATCCAAACCCCAGAAGAAACTCTCCGTCGCGCCGCTTCATTGTGCCGCCGACTTATCAGGCCAGTGCTGAATAGAGAGCGCTAATAGAATTATGAGCAGGGAATGAAAGGAGGAGAGAAAGGCAGCGATGTTTCTGTTGAGAGCGGATTCCCTTCCAGGGGAGAGCGGCGGTCTCGCGGACATATGTTGCAGTCATTGTGCCGACTCCAGTCAATAAGGCCATGGCTGACACTAAATGAACTCCCAGACGCAGAGCGAGAGCACCCAGGTGGGTCACATCCGCAGCTGGAAGAAAGGCAAGGAAGAAGAGAGATGTGGACTGAGGAAAAGCTATTTCTGGTGAGGTTTGATGCGGAGTGAGCAGATGTCCAATCGAACACAGACACACGTATTAATGGTGTGTGTGTGTGTGTGTGTGTGTGTGTGTGCGCGCGCGCCGCGTGTGTGTGTGTGTGTGTGTGTGTGTGTGTGTGTGTGTGCGCGCGTGTGTGTGTGTGTGCGTGTGTGTGTGTGTTTCCTCAGGAGAGAGGCAGAGGACACAGCTGGAGATGGCCGGTCATCTCTGGAACACAGCTCAGACTCAAACCGGGGTCAATCAGCTGCTCAGCGTGACACATCAGGGTTTAATGCTTTAAAGTGCATCAGCTTCCTGTCTCACGTTATTAACTTAGCGCTTTATAAAGTGCTTAAGGTCCTTCAAGATGCGTTTACAGGCCACGTATGGATTAATATGTCTGTTTGTTAAATGAGTTTTGATTCGAAACATTGCTCAAGAAAGTCTTTCATTGAAAGAAACATGAGTGAAAACAAACAAAAACAAGGTGTCGGTCCAAAACCGATATCATTTAATCCTATAGACATATCTGTGACATCATTATTTATCAAGTGAATTCTCTATTTATGGCCAAATGTGTGTTTTCTGGGGACCTTTGGCTACCGAATTCAAATCAGTTCATCCTTTCGTCCAAGTAGACATTTGGACCAATTCTTACAAGTGTTCCTGAGATAAGGTGTCTGGAGAATTGGACAGATGTACGTATGGACAACCCTAAAACATTATTCCTTTGGCAACAGCTGTCACCGTGGAGAATCGTAAAACCCCCTTGTACGCTAAAACCATCCAAGTTGTTTGTTTTTTTAAAGCATGCCATGAAAATTACACTCTTACTCCAAAGCGATAAACACCCGTCACAACAGGTTCAGACATTCTCCTGATTCACAGCTCACACACGCACGCTCTTCAGTTTTCATTCATCAACCCTGCGTGGTGAGAACATTCTCTATTTCCCCAGCATCCGTAATTTGGGCAAATAAGGCAACATTACAGGATCTCAATCAGGAGAGGACAACGTGTTCTTCTCCATTGCAGCCATCATTCGGAACAGATAAGATGGGAATATTTGTACATAAATGTCAAAATAGGAAATGAATTGAATCCATTTGAATTTAAATGTAGTAATTTATTTTGAAAATCCATTTAACAGAACAGTTTTTCTATCGTAAAAAAAAGCACCTTACAGTATGTGCACTTCTATGTTTGTATCACTTATATCACTCAGGTGACACAAATGGCTCCACTGGGCACAGACTTCCATTTTGAACTGGGCGGATAACAACATGTCTGCACTTGGAGCACATGATGGGCACATATGGCACACCAACGCCCTCCGGGACAAGCGTATGGCAAATTGGAAATATTGTTATACAAACATGTGAAGGAGATACAGCTTCTCTGGAGGCAACACTAATCTGATTGGTTGAGACTAACCTCAGTGGGCAGAGCCAGTTGAAGTCCATTACACAGATTGACGCAAAGAAGGAACCGCAGTATAATCCAGAAGACATTCATTCATTCATTACATGGTATCCGAGGGCTGCAACTTATGCTTATTTTCTCATTGATTCCGTTATTAGTCGAGTCTAGAAACCATCAAAAGAAAGGGAGAAATGCCCATCACAACATCCCAGAGCCTCGGGTGGTGTCATGAAATGTCCTGTTTTACATTATATCGTTATTTAACACATCAATAACGTACAGTAGACGTGCCTTTACCATTAAGTATCTTTCCGAAGCACACTTTCACATGTTGACTGCAGAGGCTGGGAATCGACCACTGACTCTCTGATTGAAATACAGCTGGTTTTATCCATCCAACCATTAAAATACGCAAATCTACGCAATCTACTACAATGAAAGAAAAGCTACGCAATCTCACATTTCAGTTTGGCTTATCGCTTGAAAAACTACTTCTAATTATTATTTTCTGAACAGTTTGAACAATTAATCAATTACTTTATAAGATAAAGCCAGTTATTGGCTAGTGTTACTTTGTTTAGACTTACTTGCTAGTCGTGGAAAACCAATCTAGCAGGTATTTACTGCATTATTGGTTAAAAGAATACTTATATTTCACACTGAGGAAATTCTAATTCTCTATATCCACGAGGCAGTCTTTCACAAATAAAACCTACCCAGACTCTAATCAAACTGTTAGAGAGGGTTGTTTGACTTGCTGCTCCACCCAATATGTCTACCACCATGTGCAGCTTCATGCCGAGCAGCCAACACCATTTCTAACCACTTTCTCATTGGTTTGTTTTTCCTACTTTGAGACGCTCGTACGAAACGTGTTAACAGCAGCACAGCTAGCTTCTGTCTTCAGAGGGTGAAAGAAGGACACAGATGTGAGTAAAGATACTGTAACCACCTTGGTAAACTAACCACTACCCAGACATACAGATAAGAGGTATGCGGTGATTGGATAATGTATGCCACCCCTTAGAGCCTTTCTGTGTGCTCCAGATGCCCCAGCTACATGCAGATGCCCTCAGATTGCCTCTGATTGGGGCTGAAGCCATCGCTCTGCTCTTCTTATCTTTCATGTTGGCCACATTAGTGACAGGAGAGTAATCAAAGCTGCCATTACTGCCTGGCCATTTCCTCTGCCCTTGTCGTGCAGGCCCACAGGGCAGGACTTCCACTCCACTGAAGTACAGCGTTTGGTGTGTGGTTGGTTTGGGTTTGGGGGGGGGGCATGACGGCTTAAACCGCCCAGCTAATGGATTTTCCTCATTTCCTGTGGCTTTGGACTTGAAAGAAAGAAAGATGCCTGATGGTAAGAGGAGTGATTTGTTAAGAGTGCACATTTAGATACAAAAGAGCCAGCTTTCACCTCATCTTAAAATCAAGTCAGTAATGTTTTAATGCAGCGGTCCATCCAACACCAAGGCTGACTGTTTATTAGTGGACGGGTTGGACACAAAGATCTACATTAGTCGGCTGCAGTAGAAAACACAGCTATGGACGTTATAAGGCCATGCAGGTACACATGAACGATTCTGGCACAATCACCTTTTTCAGTTTTAACAAAACAAAATAGTCAACAAATGTCACAAGTAATGATATTCACAATCTTACTGAGAGTAAGACGATTTAATGACCAAGCATAATCTATTTCCCAAAATGTTGAAATTCTACTTGTTGTTTGTAAGGTCGTTACCGTAAGCATTGCTGCAGTATTGCTATTACTGCATAAATAAGCCTTCTCTGGAAAAGTTGATATCATAAAAGATGATGGTGAATATACGACAATGCAGGTGAACGTTTCCCTGGATTTCATGTCTGCCGTATTTTTGTATCTGTTCTTGCTCGAATAAGTATGCTTAATTACTGTTTTACGGAGAGTTAGCTGGGTCAACTGACATGTCTCATAATCTTAATCTTAATTAATTTCATGACTGAATTCACTAACCTGATTATTTGTAGCATAATAGGCCAAGTACATGACTGTGTCTAGCCTATATAAATGTCTTTATGATGAAAGGATGTCAGCCCTGTATTCACCTATAGAGCTTCGCCTCTTTCAGACTGGCTGACAAAGAGCACAGAGTGCATCTGAATTGGACTGGAGGAGATAACCATTCATACATCTGTTAGCAACGTCCCATTAAATCCAGCTGAAGTGTCTCATTTTGCCAAGCAGCTTCATCCAGCCTGCCTTCCCTCTTTGAGTCACACTACGAATTACTAAAGGTGATTTCTTTTTCTTTTTATCATGTCGCTGTGCACCATTTCATTTAACTCCTGAGTTTCACTTTAATCAACCCTGGCTTAGAATTACCCACCATGCACCACTGCGCCAGTGTCTCGCACGACACACATGTCTTTGAACACTAGCTGCAAAATATGCGAGTAATTAGTAACATAACCCCCCCCCCCCCTTCCTTTCATGTCTGGATTGAAATGTATTGCTGAGACAATTAGTTTAATTATACAGTTTGGCCAAGAAGCGGTAGAAGCGGTAACTTGAGCCGACTTGTGAGCTTCTGTGTGTCTCCACGTTTGACTCAGATGTTTTTGCAAAAGCACAAAAATGTGCACCGATGTGACTTGGCATTGTGCTCCGGTAGCGACTAGCATGTCTGATTTATGACACACAAATCTCCGCGGATCATCGTTCACGCCTCGTAGTTTAAGTAATACACACTTGACAAGAACAGAGGAGAGGAGTGTTTGAGTCTGAGGGGCAGCGAGGGCTTTCGAGTCTCAGAAAACCCCAAAAAGCGGGAGACTTGGCGGTGAAAGACCCATCAAGGCATTTGGGAATATAATAGTAAAAATCAGGGAGTGAGCTGTGAGTGACTGCAGCCTGTGGTGTCCTATATCCAAGGGCTGGGTCTGCTAAATTGGTGGGTGGGGTACACGGTGGCTGTTGATAAACAGATAGAAAACCGAGCTCAGCGCCTATAAATACACATAGGGGAACCCTGGAGCCATGGGACTACGGGAGTATGGTGAGGGCACAGTGGGAGGGAGGGGAGGCTCCCAACCGGAAAAATATTCAGAGATGGATAAAGATAGAAATAAGAGGGGGAGAACGGAAAACAACTGAAGCTATGAATCAGATGGAATGAGGAAGGTATCCGGGAGGTTTAACCACAAAATATACAAGCAACACACTTTATCAGATTTCACTGAGTCAGTTGTTCTGCTAAGAGAGGAACAAAAGGAAAGGCTGCATCCTCCAGCCTTCGAAGAGACCGCTTTTGTTTTATTGCCCCACCAGTATAACTTCATAAATACAAGAGGAAGCTGGAAAACACAATACAAAACTGACCTTGTTAAGCATTTATAAGCACTGTCTGGGAGGCTTTATGAGCGAGGGGAAAAACAAGTTTTGCGAGAGGACGAACGATAAACATCGGATTCAGATTTTCCAGGGAGGGATGGGAGAGCGTACGGGAGGAGAGAAACAGGAGAGGACTAAAGGGACGGCGTTAAGTGAGCCTGTGTCTCCCAGCTGAACCATCATATCATATCAGGAGAAAATGAGAAGGCGAAGGCGTTGACGTAGCAGCAGACAGAGCTCTCCTCTCGCTTTCTATTCTCTCCAGACCAGAGATTAAGAGGTGTGGCTGGAGGAAGAAAGGGTGATGGTGAAAAGGAGGGACAGGGAGAGAAAAAGGGAATGGCCTTGGGAGGGTCAGAAAAGAAGCAGAGAAGTGAACGAGGAATTAAAAAAGGAAAAGGCAAGACTACTCAAGGACTTTCCAGGCCCGGATGCTTAAATGTAAGCATCCAACACGGGATACATTGGAAAAGAGAGCAAGGTTAATTACTGTTAGAACACTGAGAATTTATAATGAGAATGAGCAGGCTGTACAGATGCTCCCACACAATTAAAAAGAGAGAGAGGAGTGAATTATTCTCAACTGGGAAATTACAGCACACCATGCAAAACACAGTACAACAAAACGCTCGTAAAAAAATACATCAAATGAACTTCAATATCAACAAAATACATAAATTGAAGCACTTTTTATGCACCATGTCTACTGATGTCTCCCCCCCCCCCCCCTCAAAATAGGATTGTAACCTCGTACTGGGCAGCTTATATGAGCTGGTGGCAAAGTGTGAGCGGACTAAAAGCTATACCATACCAAATATAAAAAAGGTGGGTTCTTATTTGTTTTTGAGTGTTTTTTAAGAAATACTTTATTTATGTTAATTAATCCATCCATTTCCTAACAGAAGAAAACCGTTTTCACGTGGAAGAGCAGCGTGCCAGGGGAAGCAGGAGTGTTTTTGTGTAAGTGTTTTAAATAGTAATGTTTTAGAGAAAACGCTTGTGTTTGGGGATTAGTCAGCAGCAGTGATTGCACCGGTCGAGTTGTGTGAGACGTTGTTAACGGATGTTTTGCTGTTGTTAAATGCGTCCTTTGTTCATTTTATTTCACCACGACTTTGCTTGGGTTTTTGATTCATTGTTCACAGTGGAGACATGCAAGAACAAAGCAAATGTCTGTCACAAATCCAAAGTAACAATGGCTGAGTAACTGTTGGGTTGAGATATTTTAAAAGGGCCCTATTATGCACATTGTCAGGTGTATATTAGTATGTAGTGTCTCTATTTTAAAGAGTCCTCTCCTGCTGATGTTCAGGTGTATATCAGTATGTAGTGTCTCCACTTTAAAGAGTCCTCTCCTGCTGATGTTCAGGTGTATATCAGTATGTAGTGTCTCTACTTTAAAGAGTCCTCTCCTGCTGATGTTCAGGTGTATATCAGTATGTAGTGTCTCCACTTTAAAGAGTCCTCTCCTGCTGATGTTCAGGTGTATATCAGTATGTAGTGTCTCCACTTTAAAGAGTCCTCTCCTGCTGATGTTCAGGTGTATATCAGCATGTAGTGTCTCTACTTTAAAGAGTCCTCTCCTGCTGATGTTCAGGTTTATATCAGTATGTAGTGTCTCTACTTTAAAGAGTCCTCTCCTGCTGATGTTCAGGTGTATATCAGTATGTAGTGTCTCCACTTTAAAGAGTCCTCTCCTGCTGATGTTCAGGTGTATATCAGTATGTAGTGTCTCCACTTTAAAGAGTCCTCTCCTGCTGATGTTCAGGTGTATATCAGTATGTAGTGTCTCTACTTTAAAGAGTCCTCTCCTGCTGATGTTCAGGTGTATATCAGTATGTAGTGTCTCTACTTTAAAGAGTCCTCTCCTGCTGATGTTCAGGTGTATATCAGTATGTAGTGTCTCCACTGGGACATGTCTCCATGCTTTAATGTTCAAAAAGCTCTTTATTTGTCTCATACTGCCTGTGCTGCAGCTCCTCTTTTCACCCTCTGTCTGAAACCAGAGCCCAGTCTGCTCTGATTTGTTAGCTGGCCGGCTCTGGCCGCTTAGAAATGTCACGCCCCTTAGCCTATCACCTACAATTTGTTGGTCCACTAGCCATAACGGTACGTCCACACAGCAGCTTTAGACGAATCTTCCACCGCTTCCAACGCTTCTCTGCCCATTAACTTTGAATGGGGATGACGTCACTTTGCCTCACTTTTCGCCGAACTGCATTGTGGGCGAGCGAAGCCAAGATTTCCAGGATTCAAAAGTAGAGCAATGTTCAACTTTTGAATCTGAGCTGGAAGCGTCAGCCAATCAAACACGTTTATGCAAATCTGACAGTAGAAGCGCTAGCCAATCAAACCGCGTGTAAGCATGGAGAGCCAGACCGCAGTTCATTTCCTCATATTCCAAACGAGAAATTACGGTCGAAAATCACCCGGTTCTTTACGACCAGAACTATTAACGGGATACAAACCGGAGGCACCTGGCATGGCGGGAGGTGGCAGAGACAGTGGGTGAAACTGGTAGGTTTTCACCTGTTTGGGGAGTTTATATATATATATATATTGCTCGCATAAAATCCCCGGGGTTTTTTGCTTTGTGTGTCGGGGGCGGGAGATTCATGTGATTGGTTGTTGGTCGCGTTGCTCGCAAAAAATCCCCAAGCTTTCAGACACGCCCAGCTCCAAGATTTTTTCAAAGCTGCTGTGTGGACGTACTGTTACAAGCACGACTGGGGGGAAATTTAGGATATTAGACTTTGACGACCATTTACATGCACACAAACTAAATGAAAGGGAAAAACACAAATAAGCACTAAAGGGACTTAAGACGGAGAATCTAGTGCAGGGGTGCCCAACCAGTCGATCGCGAGATGTGTCTAAAAATAGAACAACAATATTCTGTTTTATCGTTAATGTCCTGACCTATAACATAATCTTCCCGTGCCAGAATAATGCACTTTAACGCATCAAAGCTTTGTGATTGGCCGGCTAGACCCCATGTGTCGGGCGTGGCTGGTGAGCAGTGGGCACTATTTCGCTGACGTTGTCCATGTCAACAGGAGTGACAGTCCGCACACACACAAGACCGCAATTATGGCAGAAGCAAAAAAAGCCCAAAATATATCATTTTCACTCCGAGTGGGAGGATGATTATTTTTGTATCTATTCCAATTCAAAGTCCATCTGTCTCATCTGCAATGCGAGCGTGGCTTTATCGAAGAAGGGTAATTTAGGAGCGGCATTTCAAAACAGTGCACAAACGCTACGAGACGGAATTCCCTCCTGATTCTGCCCTACGCTCCCAAAAGGGGGAGGGGCCTGAGAGGACAGCTAAATGCACCGCAGTCCATTTTCACCAGGCGCAACAACAAGAGCTGCCACCATAGCATCTTATCGTGTCAGTCACGTTCTTGCGAAACACATGAAGTCGTTCAAAGACGGCGAAGTTGTGAAAGAAGCATTCCTGGAGGCTGCCGACGCGCTTTTGGGGGACAGTAAAAATAACAGTAGCATTTCAACAGGTTTTTGATATAATAAAAACTCAAGTTGGATACCGTTATTAATCAGCTGTAAGTTTTAATTTGTTTGAACTTATTCATTATAATTATTGTGCAAAATGGTATAAGAATGCAAACTTAAATTGATTATAGTCTATTATCAATTCAGGTTAAGAAACTAGTGTTGCTTGCATCCTATTTTAAAGGCATTTCTTTTTATACTCGACTAAAATGCAACAAAAAAAGAGTTTGATTCTATTAATTTTGTCTTTTGTATTACACTTTGGCAGCAGATTCCTGTGTAGCTTCAGATCTGAGTTGTTTTATTAGTAAGCCTAATGTATACTTTTGTAGCAACACTATTTTTATATTATGGCAAAGAAAGGGTTCAGAGTCTTTTCTTTTTCCCTGTGTCATATGTGGCAGCACTGTTCAATGTTTCTTGAAAACATTACCCACTGTAGTGACGTGTGAATAAACTCTGTATCAACAACACTGTTGTGTAACTTCAGTTAAATACTTGTATGTGTGTAGATTAGAAAGAGGTAAGATAAAGGATCTGCAGTATTTTATAAAGTATTAATCGTACAAAGGTCAGTTTTATACAAGTAGAAGTGTGTATTTACCTGGTAGTAGGCTGTCAGTAATGGCTACGTCTCTCTATTTGGACTGGTCGTTCTTGGCAGACTGGCAACTTTAAAAGTAGCTCTCGGTTCAAAAAAGGTTGGGCACCCCTGGTCTAGTGAGACATTTCAAGCAGTTTTATTTATCTCCAGATTAAAGAAAAAACGCAAGAAAAGACAGAAAATGAATCAGCCCTAGAGACACTGCTGCTGAGTCCGTAGCAACAGCTTCTAATGACGTACACCGCAGTGACAGGTGCATTCAGATTTAATTAAGGTAATAAAAAAAACATGGTCGAAGAAGAAGACGGATGTTAACGTGCATATTTAATATTTCCTAAATCTGTTGCACTTAACCGGAGCTCGTCCATTACTGCGCTGCAGAATGAAGGAGTGAATATTGGCTGAGAGCTCAAACAAACTGCTTTTAATGTCTCGTGCAAGGCATGACAGATGTGAAAGCCCCCCCTTCAGACTAATAAATTACGAGTTGTACTCTTGTGTTTAGGGAGAGGGGTGTTTTTTGGATGTTGCACGCCGCCGTGTTTAAGTGGGGTGCCTGCTTGAGTTGTTCTTGAACAGTGAATTAGGGGAGGACATGTGGAATTAAAAGGTGTGCGCCCTGTTCCAGGCGCAGGGCTGTGATTTCCTCGGATCATTACTTTGAATGATGAGGCAGCCACACCCCCTCTGAAGTTAGCTCGTGCTTGGACAAGAACTGAGACTCCAAAGCTCATATTTGAATAAGCGCTGGGCAAACACCATAGATGTAGCCCCCCCCCTCCCAACGCTGCACTAACTGAACACACAGCAGTCGCAGGAAAGCTCTCGCAGCACACTAATCCGTGCCATTTTGCCAAGCTGCTTTCTCCTCGCGGCTCCTAACAATGCAGAAGTCACTTTTCCTCCCTCTCCCTCTCTTTTTTTATGCGAACAACAACAAATCATAATCCTTTGGTGAGCCCGACCATATGGTATTTTTTCTTTATCCTTTCTTTATCCACACCCCACTGACATTAATAATCTTTTGGAATGGGTAGACGGGCCAAAAACACTCCCGGAATTAAAATAATCCCACTGTCATGTTTTGTATTTATTTTTGCTGATGCTGAATAATGCCAACATGATGTCAAAGCAGTAATTTGTTTGTATAATGACTGTTTAAAGGGTAAGGTGTGACTTTTAGTGACCCGCAGATAATCACCTGAAACTGAAGAATGCCATGTTAGCGTCTTTCAGTGATAAGACATATTTACGGTGAAAAAAAACGGTGAAGCATTAAGCAGCTCAAGAAACAGATATTTATCCTCAGGAATTGTTAAAAGATAACCGTTTGGCTTGACATATACAAAGCTAAAGGAGACCATTGTGTTTAAGGAGTATTTATGCTGCCCCCATTGTCCACAAATACAGTTATTATAGGTTAAAGGTAGTGCAGAAAGCTTCAGATGCTAGAGACTAGCTAGTTGGCTATGCTAAAGAGTTTTAGAAGTGCTAGTTAGGTTCAAACTTTAAGACCCCCCCCCCCCCAGGGCAACAATTAAACCTGTGCTCAGTCTGCACATATAGAAAATATCTTAAAAATATGTCTCTTTGAAGCTGTAACAACTTTAGACAAATTAGGCAATTATATATATGATAAACGTTCCATTCCAGTCAATGTGCTTTTTAACTGATGAAAAGATAATAATATATTTTTGACACGAAACATAATGGTTGGCATTTGATTCAATGTATAATCTCTTATTTGATGTTCTTATTCTTTCAGCAACGGTACATTTGCATTTCTTGCCAATTAAGTGCCTATAAACTGTAATGAAACCGAATTGTTTACACAATTAAAATGTAAGTGTGCCAATAAAAAGAAAATGGGCAACTCGGTCTGAGTGTGTTATCGTGCCACTTAAGCAGCATATTCTAAGTGAAACAAATCACATGCTGTCACCGCTTTCAAATGATACTCTTATCTCCCAGACAACCAGAAGCTGGTACGGGAGATGCGACACCATCCGTTCCTGTTTCATGAGAGCCAGAACATGCGTGTTGGGACCTGGATGGCTTTTCAATCTTCCCATCTGAGCTCGGTTGCATCGCTTGTTTTGACTACCTCTTGCTTTTCCGTCAGGCCGTCCGTGGAGACGCTTGCGGGGGCTACGCAGATATTGAATTGTAAAAGCAGAGCGCTCTACTTTAATCAAGCTCATACAGTATGCAGCCGAGTGGAACAGATGCTGTTTAATCTGCATCCTTACCATTGGCCAGAGTGCTGAAAGCTGCGGTTAACACAAACGCTTTCCCACCGTAACCTTAGTCGTCGATCGGGATGTTTGCTAATTACGTATCACAACATGCGCCTCTTAATGCCGCGTTCCTGAACGACCACCCCTTGGAGGGCAAACCTTCAGGGGGGGAAGAGGAAGCCTAATTAGACCAAGTGTCCATCTGCTGAGAGGGAGGCGTGGAGGGGTGAGTTGAAGAAATGAGATAAACGCGGTGAAAAACGCCCCGAAGACCTAAAGTGCTATAATTAAACCTGACAATCAGGAATGTTGGAGAGCGACGGGAGAACATGGTATTTCACCTCCTGCTTCATTACAGTCTAATGATCCCCCCCAGGTATTTCCCCTGACACTAACTACAGCTTATAAGAAGGGATCCGTCGAGACGAGGGGCTTTAATGGCTAGTGAAGGTGAAGACAGAAAGTAAGGAGGAAGATCACAGGAGAAGCACTCGAGTCTGAAGCTCCGCCACGCAATAAAACACTGGATATTTCTTTAAATCTGGAGCTGTCTCACCCCGTGGCGGAATAACAGACACTTTGTTCTTTATATGAACCACAGAGCAGGGTTGTTTCTCCAGGCCGCTGCAGAACCAAGATCAAGAAAAGTCAAAGCACCGATTCACAATCTTTCCCCCATTCAGAACGTCTCTCGTTAAATCCGAGCACATTCTTCCTCCATAATTAATGAGCGGCGCTTTCACCCTGAACACATTTAGAGCATTCAACTCTGGGAGCGATTAGAGGGTTATCCGGCCAGAGGCTTCAGGCTCCACAAAAACAGGTGAAAACGCTTCTTTTCAAGACAATAGCCGTGCTGTTTTGCTACAAAATGTATCTAGGCCATCCACAGGAAACAACTACAAAACAAGGTTTGAATGGAAAGACGGATGTTGACATTTGATAGCCGGCAGCCGAGGAAAACAAACTGCAGTCAGGGCTGATGCTCAGTTATTCCCTCACATGATCTAACAGCACAGAAAGTAGATAAGAACATGGTTCTTGGCTTGAGATAAAGGGACTCAAGTTTGGTTTATTTAGTGTCACCCTGCTGCCAACATCTCTGACCCTGTGAGGTGGCAGGTTGCAGAAGCTGTCCAGAGAAAGAGCAAGACGTGAGACGACCTGGTTAGATTGTTATCATAGTTATATAACTTGACCCCCTTTAAAAGTTAATGCTGTCTAATAGAAGGTGTAATGAGGTTCCTTTTTAACCTCATGAATATTCACTTTGTAACCTGAGCTAAAAACAAAATGTCGATGTCTCCACTTATCGCAAGTACTCGACACATGACACTGTCGTACCGCGTCTTTGTTCATTGACTTTTCATCGAACATAAAAGGCTCATCTTCCAGTCATGAAACCCCCTCTGCCTTCAGCATCTGGGTCTCCGTACGAGCGGAGGGCCCGTCCCACGCCAGACGAATCCGTGTCTGCCGCCGTTGTCACATCAGCTGTTGTCGGTCCACTGTGTCCAGACAGAGAGGAAAGCATGCCTTTGAGTGACAGCTCCGTCAAAGCAAAGAGACACGATGACGGATGCTCTCGAGGCCTTGCGTTCCCTCAGACACTCGGGGCCGGATCAGGTTTTCCGTGATGTTCATTGGCGCGTAATTAAGCGCCTTTTTTTGATTATTTCCACGAAACAATGAATGAGTTTGTCAGGGATGAACCGAGTGAGGCGCCCCAGGGGCAGCTTGCCTCTGAGACTGCGGAGAAATGGCAGCACAACATTTGAAATGCATGCGTGCACGGACACACACACACTCACACTCACACAGATGGCAGAGGAATTTAGCCGAGGCTTTGATATGCAGATTGGATGCTGGCTTGTCATTTCTGCTGGCTGCAACACTGTGTTATCGCTTCCTTCAGCACGGCATTAGAGCCGATAACATTTACCTGAAGGGGGCAGTTGACTGATAATATCATCAAGACATTTCTGCTCCTGGCAGACTGAACAAGAAGCCGCGTCTGCCATAACAGTATCACTGCCGAGTGGTGCTCATATGCACAGGCACGCACATGAGCACACACACACACACACACACACACACACACACACACACACACACACACACACACACACACACACACACACACACACACACACACACACACAGATGTACACACAGATCAGCACAAGACAAAGACATGTGGCCACAATCTGCCTCAGTTTGAGTACTGAGACAGATTGGAACCCTGTACGTCCAAAGTCATCAGAAGTGGCAATAGAAAAAGTGACACACACACACACACACACACACACACACACACACACACACACACACACACACACACACACACACACACACACACACACACACACACACACACACACACACACACACACACACACACACACACACACACACACACACACACTGACAGCGACAGCCATGCAGAGAGAGGAAGTGGTGAGAAGACGCTGATGGATGATGATGTGGAATTTTTAAGAAGTAATACAAAAAAGGAGCGTTTTATCCACTTGTCAAACGTAACGATTGTGCTTCCCAGCCACACTGATTCAAACTGGCGCTGGGTGTTAAAGCACATTACTTACTCATATCTACATTCCACACACATCCCGATGGCTGATTACTGTAGATGGCAGCACGCCAACAGTACATTAACAGATTAGCACAGATTCCCCCATCCCCACTAGGCCGTAGATGACTTGCCTAAGCTTCTGTTATTGCATGCTCATAACATGTCTTTCTACAGCACGGCAGGCAATAGGTCTGCACTGCTTACTGGCCATTACCATGGAAACGTCAGCCTCATATTAAGAGATTGTTATCAGTGGGCCAGTTTACCCTTGGCTTTTAATTATAGGGTGTTTTACTGCTGCTTGGTAAATAGCTCCTCGGCCACTTTTGAGTCATAACATAAAAATCATTTTACAGTTATTTTTGTCCTGTAAAAAATACTGTGTAGAAAAGTGGTTCATTTCTTCAGTCCTTACGAGTGATTCAAGCCTTTCAATGCTGGCCATTATTTTACCAATCTGTACAGGGACACGTAAAATGTACCCACAAATCACTGCTCTATTTTTAGTGAGAACGTAAACAACCCTGTTTTGGGCGTGGGTTGGATACAAAGCAATGGCTCATGGGTAAACAGGTCAATGAATAATGGCCGTGGCATGACCAATATTGATCATTACAGTCGTGCGATTTTCTACCCAAGCATAAAATTGAGCAGGGTTATTTTCCCGCACATTTCCACTCTGTGAATATGGCAAAATGACTCTCCCTTGCCTGGCAAATTACATCTGTTTTGCTCATATTTTTCAGGCGGAGAAGTCGTTAAAGCAGACATTAAGAATAAATGCCCTGTGAGCGCGCCATCTCAACAATTGTTCGGGGGTGAATATCGGTGCTTCTGCCCTGTTGTTCAGTGGCTAATTAGCATTGCATATGTAAGGCTCCTGTAGCATCAGGATGGATTTGTTTTTTTTGCACACGAGGGAAAAAACAGTGCTCTACATGATCCCAGTGGCCTGCAGTGTGTTACAGTCTCTGCAGGGAAGACAGTAAAGGGGGTCGGGTAACAAAACCTCGGGGCTCTATTTGATCATATAGTGCACTTCGAAAGCACATGTGTGAGTGTACTCTATGCTTGTGGGAATATCTTTTAAACCAAGCACTTGAACACACGTTTTCTTCCTCATCAGCACAAAAAAAATGAAACAATTATAACATAAGGGAGAACAGTCAAAACATTGAGCCTTAAGCCTTAAGTGCTGCGAAATAACACATCTCACAGTGGCTGTAATTTCAGATCAATTATTCAAACTGCTTTCTGTACCAACAGAAATGAATAGAGCGGCGATACTTCCTGAGGTCAGCCGGTGCGTTTACAAGCGATTATAACGTCCAGCTATTATTCATGACCCCCGAGTGCTCCGTTTAAGATGGGGAGCATGCACACGCAGTATTGACTTCACAGTCCAAGCAGAATCATATTTTGAGCTTGGAAAGATATTATGTTTATTTCCATTGTTGTGTATAAAAACAGTTTATATCACATGTAAAATGCACTTGAATTAAAAGCATGTAGTTCATGTAAATACTGGATATGCTTCCTTTTGTATGCCACAAGCCTGTAAGGCAAGGCAAGTTTATTTATATAGCACCTTTCAACACAAGGCAATTCAAAGTGCTTTACAAAAAATGAAAGACATTAAGAAAATGGCATTTAAAATCAGTCATTAAAAAGAAAAGCTAAATACTGCGTGTTCAGAACGCAGCCGCCAGACTTCTCACCCACACTAAATCATGGCACCATATCACCCCGGTCCTCAAAGAACTACACTGGCTTCCCGTTACTCACCGCATCAACTACAAACTCCTGGTCCTTACCTATAAAGCCCTCCACCATCTGGCCCCCCCGTACCTCACTGACCTTCTCATCCCCTACCATCCTCCCCGGACCCTCAGATCCACCTCGGCCGGCCTGCTTTCCACCCCCATTGGCAATCTCCGGAGCTTTGGAGACAGAGCCTTCTCTGTGGCCGCCCCAAAGCTCTGGAACTCCCTCCCCCAAGACCTCCGTGAGTCCGAGTCCCTCACTCTGTTCCAGTCCCGCCTCAAAACCCATCTTTTCACCTCTCTCTATCCGTAAAACACCCCCCCACTCATTTTCGACCTCCTCCTGACTGCCACTGTGTTTTGTTTTGTTGTTTTTGTTGTTTTTCTTAGTCTGTTGTCTACCTGCCCCAGTCTATCTACCCCCCCCCCCCTCATATTGTAAAGCGTCTTTGGGTACTATAAAAGCGCTATATAAATCCAATATATTATTATTATTATTATTGTACAGTATATAATTACTATATGTGCTGTATGTATCCAATTAGTGTTCAAATGCCGTGGTTCAGTGCAGCTTCCCTGATATATGGGCCAGCAGGTTGGGGGTTAACGTGGCACTTTCAAAGCCCCCCAAAGCTACAGTATGACATTGCCACTGCGCTGCGGTGAATGTCCTCTTCTTTCCAAACAGAGCTGCACTCATCATCTGTGCTCTGAATGACTTGTCCTGAGGCGGTTCATCCCTTCACTTCCCGACTCAAAGTCAAAGCGTAGGCACGGGAGACCTTGTGAATACAATATCCTGCAGCAAACAAGCGCACGTGCACACGCGCTGACGAACAAACAACCAGAATATATACAAAAAGTGAAGGGGCAAAAACGGATGTTAGTCCACAGAGGGGTCGGGTTGTTTGACGTTCTTTTGTTCGGGAACAATCGCTGACTTGTCCCGCTGTTTATCGGTCTCGCTGTCTCGTTGGAGGACAGATCTGGGTGGCTTCAAGCGAGGATAATAAGGGTATTTGTTGAGACATGCCCTCCCCATCCTCAGACAAAGGTCCCTCAATCGTATTCTTTCACCTCCCACGGCTGGTGCAGCTGGATGATACCACATCCACCCTCGTGTGCAGCCGCTTTCCCACTTACATTTTACATTTAACACAGACATTTCCTCCAGGCTGTTATTTGTGCCGCTGTCAATATGTTATTGACACAGAAGAGGTGACATTCTGTGGCTGCCCTCTCTTGTCTCCGCGACGTGTCAATCAAAAGTGACTCATGGACCCGACTGCGCTCGGATATGGATCGCTCAGCGGGGGGAGCAGATATCTCGTCGAGGAAAATTCGGATTGATTTGCGTGTGACTGAGTCAACAGTCGGTTGATTGACAGGAGATACAATTAATTGGAAGCGAGAAGGAACGGAAGAACGCCATTATATCAATCATCGGTTCTTCCCCCGCCTTCCTTAAGCAGATCATCCGGCTCATCATCTGTGGGCTTTGTGAGCTCGGAGACAATTTTGTCTGTAAATATAACAATCATGTTTCCCTGGGATCACGATGGCAAGAAGTTATAATGATGGAAAGACGAAGAGACATAACAAAACAAAGAAAATCTGAATCAAAAGGTCTATTCTGGTACGCAGAGTAACTTGTATCAAAGGTTCCTGGTGGCCCTTAAGCTATTGCACTAAAAGGTACATATCTGACAGCTAAAGGCACATTACATGCATTAGTATTATCTGAACTTGAAGGTAAGCCTTTGAGGGTACACAATGTTATGTTGCTGGAGTGCTCCTCCCAAAGGGACTGCAGCCTTTTCCAGAGAACTACAGAGTCCAGACTCAAGCTGTTGTCCTTTTCTCAAAGCTGCTGGCAAAAATAGTTGTAATTGGTGAACCTTCTGGCAACGTAGCATCAAATAAGCAGTGAGTCCAAAGTGTACTTTTTGTTCTGCCCAGAGCTTCACCTGCCATGCAACATAGCAGTGTACCTAACCTTGTGATTGGTTGAGGTTGTCAAGGGCAAACAGGAAAAGCTAGGAACACAACTCTACTGACAGAAATGTAACTTGTTTCATAGGTGTCCCTCAAGGATGCATTATAGGTTATTTTTAAATGTCGAGAAGTAAATGTATGCAGATGACACAATCATTTAAATATATTCAAATTCACCTCTTTAGTTAAATCAGTAAATATGGAGAAAAGTGCAGATTGATGACTGACTCAGGCTGGAATCGAATGAAGAGGATTTATGACAGGGGTGTCAAACTCAAGGCCCGGGGGCCAAATCCGGCCCGCGACTTCATTTGATGTGGCCCGCAAAAGCTTGCAAAGAATATAATACGTTCTTATACGGTTACATGCCACTTTACAGACGATATGTCCCACAATGCATCGCGCACTGTGACATGCGCACTGAAGAGAGAATTATTTGCCCTGGACTTCTGCTTTCAGACGTAGTTAATTACTAAGTTATTACCCTATCCGATAATAATCCAATGCAGAGGCAATGATGTAATTATAATACATTATTTTGTATATATTATATATTTATATGGTTACAACCGGCCCTTTGAGTGAAACCATATTGCTAATGTGGCCCGCGATGAATTTGAGTTTGACACCCCTGATTTATGACATTCAACATGTTAAAAAATAAGTTGTGATTGTTTCCTATCATTATTTGAGGTAAGATTTCTATTTGCTTTTGACATACTACCTCCGTAAAGAAGTTGTATCATACTGCATTATCTGCTTTTCTCATATTTGTTTTGGCCAGTGACTTTGGCATATTCAACTTGAAAATAAGTAACACTAGCCTACACCCTACCGCGTACAGTAAGTGCACCATAAAACTCAACAATGGAGAACATTCTGTTATTTTTCTACCAAAGATTCACCTTTTGCCGTTAAAGGTAGATTTTACAGGTGAAGTCACTGTAAATTGTTTTCCAAAAGGGCTACGAGCTGTTTATTTTGGATGCTTTTGCGAAAAATAAACGTGTTTTTACCCACAAATGTTGAGTAAATGCTCCCAACCAGACAGAGTAAAGTGTTTAGGAATTATGGAAATGCCGCAAATTCAGGGTTATTTCAGGACCAGCATAACAGGAAGCAGACGATGACGAAGATGATAATTGACCTTAGTCACCCAACGCAGCTTCGTTCAGGTTACAATGCAGTTGTTGTGACAGAGAAAAACTGCCGTGAGGTTTTCACCTGTCTACTTAAGCAACACAGGGCTGGGCATCAGGTGGGAGGTTTGCACCATCATTCAAAGCCTTTCTGATCTCACCAGACACTTGGTCTTAAACCCATTGCAAAATAAGGGTAAGAGTGGGACTAGGACCGCAGACAGTATTTCAGTAGGCTGATCCATCTGTGTGACGTCATAGTGGTGTCTCAACACAGGAGAAGCTGATTCATGTTCTGTCATGTAGACGGTGAAATCAAGGAGTATTTTACTCAGCTGTGTTAGGTTAGTTGAAAGCAATGATATTAAGTTGAAATACAAACATATTCGGTTCAACTTAATAGTATTGCTAACGTAATACAGTTATGTGAAATGTGTTGACGTATAACACATTTAATTACAGCCACGTTTCCGTTTGTTCAGTGCACAGAGAAACCTGAAACAGAGGCCCAGACGAGAGCCGCTGATCATCTTCTCTCTCTTTGAGAAAAGAAGGATCAATACAGCCACCCTGTTAATGGATTCCTTCATCGGCAGCGTTCATTAAAGAACGTTTGAGAGAGAAAAACAAACAAATAGAGTTTCGAAGACAGCGGGGGGAGGAATGATGGAGAATGCTAAGAATGAGAAAGAGACAGAGGGAGCGATAAACAGAGACAGCTGGAGCGCAGGTTCCACAGATATGGATGGTTTGAGGGGTCGATCGTTACTCAGACACCGCCCGCCCGCCCGCCTGCCTGCCTGCCTGCCCGCCCGCCCGCCTGCCTGCCTGCCTGCCTGCCTGCCCACCTCCAACGCCTGATTGCCTGGCACACATTTGCATTAGAGTTGAGAGAAGCCGAGCAGAAGAGCACAGCCGGAGAAGTGTTTGATCTCTCAGCCTCTGTCTCTTTGATGCACCATGTGGAAACACACCAGCACATTTGGAAACGAGGAGATGATGTTGGGTATTAAGTGGATGTGTGTGTGTGTGTGTGTGTGTGTGTGTGTGTGTGCGTGCGTGCGTGCGTGCGTGCGTGTGTGTGTGTGTGTGTGTGTGTGTGTGTGAGCATGTGTGTGTGTGTGTGTGTGAGCATGTGTGATCTCCACGAGATACATGACATATGTAGCGGGAATGACAATGCAAATCTGTCAGGACCTTGATTGCAGTCCAAATGAGCACAGGCGCCAGCATGGGTTGCCCTATTTTGTTCAAGTTAAGTGCATTCAAGCAGGAGGGGAATGGAAAACTCTTGCCCGGGTTTTTTTAGGATTATCAAACATCTGAAAGACCTACAACTGTCAAGCAACAGAGTTACATCCAACCCCATCACCACGCTTGCTCGGGAAATGGCATTTCGCACTTCCGTCTGGGTTCACATTCGAGGCAGTGCACCGAGATAATCTGCGGATTTCAACTGTGTGCGTGTATCGATAACATTTTCTCCCCGCCTGCCTCTCTTCCTCACCCTCCTATCTCTCTTCCTCGCTACCTCGCCTCTCCTCCCCTCCTATCTCGCACTCCACATCTCATCTCTTGCCTCCTCTCCCCGACCTGTCAGGATGATTTCAGGCTTGTTGCGTCTGGCCTGACTTAGGCTGGTGAGATTGAAGCAGTAATTACAACAGTCTCTGAATAGCTCTTCCTCCCACAGTGAAACCTCACTACCTATCATCCACAGGCTTAACCCGGCTCTCCATGCTGACATGCCGGGCAACAGACTTGTGTTGAAAACCATTAACCCACAATTAAATTACAATCACCATAACAAAGGATGGGTGACATTTAAATCCACCAATTGAGGAGGGATTAGGAGTAAAGAGCACTTCTCTTGGGGTGTGTTATCATCTAAATATGACGGGGTGGATAAAGGAAATGTGAATTAATCAAATATTCCACGGTATCTACCAGTGGGGCGCTCTTTGTGACTGGGTAGACTCTCTACAAGTTAAGCCCAAGTGTATTACAGGGTGTGCCGAAGTAAGATTTGTCACAAAGGGAAAGGAGGTGTTGCTTTCACTCCTCTTCACCTCCTTATGTGAGACTTTAATGATCAACTGTAGTTCCCGGGTTGGATATTCATCTGGAATAGGATGAGGGGAGGAACAGAGGTGTTGGATCATGAAGCTCACACCAATTATATCTGGCGCCATTTTAGAGAACCAGCTCCAGAAAGATAATGATAACATTATGTAGCCCCAGGGTGAGCAAAAGTGATACCTGAGAGGCAGCTGCCTGTAGCCACGGCTGGGCAATAAGCCAACAATACATACCTTAACTTGTACCTTGGACTGTTCAATTGTCCAATGTATAGAAATGCATGACAGCAGGCTGTATGTAGGGACAGTGCGGCTTTGAGCTAAATGCTAACATGCTCACAGTGACAATGCTTATCGTCTATGCCAGGGGTGCCCACACTTTTTCAGCTTGGGAGCTACTTTTAAAATGACCAAGTCAAAGTGATCTACCTACAGGGCCGCCCCTGAGTCATGTGGTGAGGCCCTGTGTGTCACGAGCGGGGGGGTGCGGGGGGGCGCTAGTGGAGAAATTGTGGCGCGCTTACACTAATTGTGCCGCATTTGGGCTTCAGATGAGGAGGTGAGGCCCCCCTTATTAGGGTTGCCAGAAACTGACCATGATCAAAATCGATTATTCGGCAGCCCTGGCGAATAATAATCGATTATTCGACCCTTCCTCCAAGTATACAGTAAAACAAACTGGTGGTGTGACCAATGACCATTTACAATTATTAATACTATTACTATTATTAGCATATATATATTTATATATATTTTGGTTGAAACTAAGCCAGAAAAAAAAAAAAAAACACAAATAATAAAAAAAAAACATATAAATAAAATCGATTTTTATTCGATTATGGAGACTGTAGCGAATATTCGAATAACCGAATAATCGCTGGCATCCCTACCCCTTATACCCTTTCTTTAGTAGAATTGTATAAATTGGAAGGCTAACTAGGTAATCAGAACTGCGTGTTAGAAAATATGAGATCTCAGACTGGCTTACCTGTACGTCAATCAAGTGGCAAATGCCATAGTAAGGATGATAGGGTAACTTTTTTTTTAAAAACTTTTTTTAAACTTTCTTTTTAAATTCCATGCGATACCAACACCACTTCACGATCGACGTATTGGGCCACCCTGGTCTATGCGAATGCTAGCACGCTTAATATTACCCACGTTCAATGTCTTTAATTGTGTTGGCATATGCTCATTAACACTGATGGAAACTGAGGCATGTAGATACGCGGTTATGACCAAAATAAAGGGAAAAATTCAAATATTGACCTAATGATGAATAGCAACGTTATTACTCTAGTCTATGTCATAAAAGGGAAACAAATTTGTTTACCAAATGTTATGGCAATCCAGCTTGAGGCGCTATATGCAAAGTCATGGGATCACAAGTTTTTGCTGCTCTATAACAAAGAAAGACTTGCATGGTTTGGGTCTTATTTTCCTTTAATAATCTAGAAGGAAGTCTGTCTAATATAACATAATTTACTCTGATTAAAGGGTTCTTTGATACGCAGTGATTGTCGCTATTGACTGACATGCAGGCTCGTAATGCACACAAACCAAAGAAAACTGTCGAACACAACCTGAAATTGAGCAAGGAACACGAGAAAAAACCCGAATGGTTTCTCAATATCGTGCAGCACTAGATCTAATAACTAAAAGTGGGCTGACCAGGGCTACCAAACCAACAATATTCACAAAACCCAAAGCTAGCATATGGCTGAAAAGTGCTACATTTAAACTGTAGAGACAAACAATAAACATTCAATACAACGTGAAAAAGTCATGGTTCCCAAATTGGGTTTGGGCTTCATTGGGTCAAAACCATTTCAAGCTGTAGAAAGCGAGCATGCAAATCAGGTGTTGACAATAGGTATACCAACACAGAAAATGGATCAGATGAATAACAAATCGGCGCCTAAGGACTTCCAACATGGCCACTAAAAGATGCACCGTGTCACCTTAAAGCCCTGCGAGATGAAACGCCTGCTCAACTTTTGGCTCTGACACAGCAGAATGATGTCAGCCTTCAGTTGAACATCAAGGTTGTGCTGAAAGGAAAGCAATTTGATATAGCCAGAGAGGAGATTGAGGAAAGGAGATGGATGTTGTGAGGGGAGTGAGTGGGTGGTGGGATGCGAAAAGGAAGTCGTTGCAGGTAAAAGGCTGCATAGGTGGTGTGTTACGCTGAAATGGCAAGCTTTAACAAGATACGAAAGAGATTGATTTTTCTTAACGAGAGTGGACTTGACACTGTTGGAGGAGGAGCGAAGAGGACGTCGTTTAACCAGAGCAACAATGGAGATAGTGGGAAGTCTTATTTAAACAGATAGGACACTTACTTCATGGGTTTGAAGAGAGCCTGGCCGTAGTTCTGGAAGGTCATGATGAGCTTCAGCTGAGTGCCTCCAGACTTCATTGCTGTTGACGGGAAACAGACCACACCGCCATTAACAATAGATCACCCAAACTGTGCATATTTATTATACAGTACGATAATTATTTGACCTAAGAGAATAGCTGAAGTAATGGGCTAACAGTTTGTGGTTTAACACAAATTGACTCGTCGAAGTTTCGTTTTAAAACACACAAATTGACAGATTTGATAAGCTAGAGAGCCAGTGGTGTTAGCTTGTTAGCCTAGCTGACCTTCAAGAATCAAGCTAGCAAATCTAGTGATATTTTAGGTTAGCTAAAAACATTTTTGTAATCAAAATGAATAACTGAATATTATAACTCACTGCCTTCAATCTTCTAACCAGTGTTCAGCTTTTGCCCAATCAATTTAGCCTTTTTTTTTAATGTCGTTGTACTGTAGCTATTAGCTTTGTTTAACCTCCCAAGCATCTCCGCAGTGAAAAGAACGATTATACAACGTCAGGAAATAGAAACATTGCACAGCAGAAATTCAATCAACCCAGTGAGATTTTTTAAATGGTAATTTTTTTACATAATAATTCGAATTTATGATAATCACTCTCTGTTTTGACAAGCTGGAACAAGTACATATTTAAAGATCTGCCAACACATTTTTATATGAATATAAAATGCAAATCAAAGAAAAGTATGTTCATAAGGTTCCATTACTTCATCTAAACTGATTAACAAGTAACAAGAACAGACATTATGTCCATACACAAATTTGACTATGTTTATTTTAACTAAATGTCGTATTGACTGAAATTGATTTCACATTTCAGAGACATGTCATAGCACGCTCAAAGGTTGAAACATTTCCTGTGCGGTGTTGGTGAAGCACACTGTTGTGTACGTGCACTTGTGTGTAGATGTGTTTTTTGTGTGTGTTGTAGCGCTGATGTTACAGTTTGATAGGAAGAGAGCGTTAGGGGGTGAAGGACGCTCACTGTACCTCTGCTGTTTACTCTTTTCTCTGTGAATTCTCCGGAGGGTCCATCTCAATCTCCCTCTGTCCCTTTGTGTTCCTATTCATCCGTCTATCCTTCCTGTTTTCTCCCTTTTTGTACGTTATAATGCACTCTAAAAGCACTCATGGGGCTGGGGACGGGATTTCTCAGGGCTGAAATACAGCGAAATTCTCAAAAAAAGGGAGAGCCGCAGCTGTTCTCTTTTTCAGCTGATCGACCGAAAGCCGTGTTTTGGTGGCCTTTTGCCAAAGAGCAAGCCTCTCAATCAATGTTCTCATTCATTTTTACATATGGGAATCACGAGGACAGGAAACATTTTCACAGAGAGAGAAATTACAAGAGGAAAGATCAATGTCCGTCTCGCCTCACCTGCTTCTGTGCGAAGAGATTTCCCTGCGGATGTTTGGAGGGACTTTAAATAAAGGCAAATATAACTGTAACAGACAGAAGCTGTGTACATGAACCATGCAAATAACATATTGCAATAAGGAAACTGTATTTGACAAAACATGTTTACCTTCGTCCCAACAAAGTTACATACTATAATGTGTAATCATCATATCTGCTGCTTTTGGACGCTATGTCCTTATTGATGAACGCTGCCGAGGTTACAGCGTATAATACTTCGGGGCACTCCTATCCTTGAGTTTAGATAATAATAACCGACTGCTTTTGGCTTCTATTGGTATTCTGCCCCAGGCCTGTTAAGGCTCTATAATTACTGAGCCACCATGTATTTAGCTGGCTGGAGACGCTGAGAAATGCTTCCTCTATCCACCCAGCCCGACAGACAGAAAGCAGGAGGGAAAAAATCGGGGAACAAATTGAGTATAAACAAGAAATGAAGGAAGGAAATTCTTCATTGAGTAACAACGCTGGGGTGCTAGTTTTAAAAACACCGTATCCCACTCCCGGATAAGTATTTGGCGAACAGTTTTGTCATTTGGCAGATAAACCTGAAATCACTTTTCAAAGCGAGTGCAAGATAGAGCGACCTTGAGTCGACAAGCACTCTTGGAATGTGGGAGCTGCACTGAACAAAAATAGGAACACAATCTCTCTTGGAATAGGAAAAAAAAGATTCCTTATAACTGCCACAGTGTGGTTTATTCAGCTCTGTCAGGTATCTGTGTGCAGCGCAGGCTTTCTGCAGGGAGCTGTTTTCACCGTGCACTTGTCAATCAAACGATAAAGCCACGGTGTTTGATTCGGATCAAACCGGTAGCTGTGAGATTTGCAAGGAGACCGGGTGTTCTGATATATTCTGCTGTGACGTGTTGTCGTGGGGATACATGAGAGGAGATTGTGGTGTTGTGTTATTCTCTCAGCCAGTTGTAAGGCATGAGAAGGGAGCAGGCAGAGCACATTCACAATCAGATTGTCGTACAATAGCCTGCAGCTGACTTCCATCTGTATGCATACTTTCGTGTGTGTGTGTGTGTGTGTGTGTGTGTGTGTGTGTGTGTGTGTGTGTGTGTGTGTGTGTGTGTGTGTGTGTGTGTGTGTGTTCACGTGTTCAGTGCCTGTTACATTAGAGGTACTTGTTCCCCTCTGGCTTTCTTTCGATTTACATTAAGTGTTGACTGATCATTTTGGAAACTGTTTGTAACATGTAGGCACTGTCCCCTAATGAAAACTAATGGATATTGGCTATGCTGCCCGTTTTGCTCTACAGATATTTAGATTTGGCCTGAAATGTCATATACATTACAACAAGGCTGAGATTCAGTCAAACAGACAAGACTGCTGACATTCTCATATCTTTACACTTTGACCTCTGTGCAGTAAACAGACACATAGCGACTGGATAACCAGACGACACATCCATGAGCAAAACCAATATCTGTCCTTCAGAGACTGAAATACTTAGTAGCTTAAAACCTAAACGAAGATCTTTATTATAGGCTGCGGAGGAAGGTAAACTATCAAACCTCCAGTTGGTGTCCAATGAACACAAATTATATCATCTTAATATTTCTCAACACCCAGAAATGTACACTGTGACAACTGAAAAGCAGTGCACACTCATCTCTGCAGTAGCAGCTTGGTGCCTTCAGAGTCAAGTGTAATTTTGACCCTCCATCTGCACTGAAGACCTCCTGCTGCTGACTGCTGTTTGCCATCCAGTAATCCCCCCCCCGCCCATCTCCTCCTCCACCTCCTCCTCCTCCCTCTGTTTCTTATGACTCACCAACGCTGGTGATCTTCTGGCTGACCAGGTCCTTCAGGAGAGCGTCGATGACCGGGTTGTGCCTGGAGTACAGCTCGTATCGGTTAATCCCAATGTGGAAGCGGAGCCAGTTGGGGTAGGAGTCGGACGCCAGCTCCCCTGTTGGGCTGAACTCCTCCTGGTTGCCTTCAGTATTCCTGGGGGAGGAGAGGACATGGAGAAATGGGAATGTGACTTTTTTCTGTAAACTGGGGCTGTCCTCGACTCGTAAAACTATGATGTTGTCATAGGAGTGTTAGTCAAAAAGTCTATTAGGTGATTTAAACAACAGCTATGAGTTTTCCCCAGAACAATCCAGCAGAAAGCACCACTTAAAATCTTGTGTTTACCAAAGACTAGTCAATAAATGGCTTGAAATAAGCAATTCAGAGGCGGGAAAAGGCTTAAAAAATGACTCATCGTCTCAAGAATTCTCAGTCGAAACGACCAATTAGAGGAGGCAGCATAATGTAAACAGTGACAGGTGTTGTGCAACAGATGCACAATTACATTGCTGTGATTGCACAGAACTAAACATAAGCCTATAAATGTGTGATTACATTCCAAAATGTTTATTTAAACTTTGCATTAGAGTTGATTATGATAAGACTTTAAAACGCTTCTTTTTTTTTACCATGCCTGATCCTCTGCAGCTTTGGGGTCAAATCTGAGGTCCGTGTTGACGTTGAACAGCGTGTCCTCGTCGGTCAGAGTTGGCGGGGATCTTTTATATAAGGGGTGGTCGTAGAGAGCTGACAACCTTGAACCCCTCACCGGCATGTTTTTGTTTACGTCCTGGATGAAATGTCTCTTTCTGTCTGCGCGTTGCCCGAGATGCTCCAGCCTCCTGAGAGCTTGCGTTTTGTCTCCTGTGGCCGGGATCCTTTCCAGGGAGTGGGAGGAAACATTGGAGCTGGGCTCGTTGCTGAAGTCCTGGAGGATCCGCAGCGTGTGCTTGTTAGGCCAGCCCTGTTTCCCCCAGTTCTGAGGCTCCTCGCTCGGCGTGTGGGAGCACGAACAGCCGTTGTTCCCGTGCCTCTCCAGCTTTGGTAACAAGTCTATCATTATGTGCATGGAGCACGCAATCAGGAACACCATAAGGATCAAAACCCGGAATTTGCGCAGGAGGATCATCTTCATGGTCTCCCTTTTGAGCAGATGTGAATATTTACTGCAAATTATGAGCACGCAGATGAACAGGCTCACTACATCGCTGATGATGTTTATTAGACTGGACGCCAATCTAATGAAATACACACTAAACAGGTAGGAGACATCTTCGCTTGCCGTCTTCAGTAGAGGATTCAGTGTTCAGCCTTTTTATATTTTTTCAACATCTGAGTCCTGCTTTAGTGCGCGCAGGAGATTTCAGAAGCGCAAAATCATCCGCGAGCGCCCAGGTAAAACGCGGTGAGTCGGTTCAGACCAACGGTGGATGTGCGCAAACCACATCATCTACACTGCGCAGATCTCCACCAAATACCTCACAAGGAATACAGAGTAAGTTACTCCAAAAGCAGGATCCGTGTCGTAGAGTGTGCACCATCCAACCTCGATCAGCTGGGGGAAAGCGTTCGGGAAGTGCAAACTCTTTACATTTTTAAATGTTCTTCGGGAAAGTCCCCGCAAAAGTAGTCTGTGATCTCATCCACCTCGCCGATCCAGCATGCGTAATATCTCTGTCACATCGATTTATCACCCGAGCCGGTACGGAATAAACTGCACAGGTAGCAGATCCTCCCGTAGGGCACGGCAGGAGTTACAGCGTGTGTGCATCTGGGGTGGGTGTGTTAAATATGATGATGAAGCTAGGACTAGATCCAGCCTTTTGCGCAGCGTCACTGTGCGCAGATTGGCTGAACGGAGAGAGAGAGAGAGAGAGAGAGAGAGAGAGAGAGAGAGAGAGAGAGAGAGAGAGAGAGAGAGAGAGAGAGAGAGAGAGAGATAACTGCTCGTCCTCCCTGCACATCCCGGCTAAGCAAGAAGAGGGCGTCTTTCCACTGGCCAACATTCAGTGGTGTTGAGAGGTAAACAGTGTACTTTACTCCACTACATTTGTTTTACACCTTTAGTTACTTTGCAGATTTGGATGAATGATGTGAAATCTAATCAACTCTTAAATCAGACTTTAGTTCCACCTGGAGTAAATCCACAAGCTACCCTGCAGTACACAAAGTCATTCAAACTAGCTGCACCTTCACCAGCTTTGAGAACACTTTAATGATCAATCATTATAAAACATATCACATATTATTCTGAAATGGACCAATCTGCACAATGGTTACTTTTACTTTTGTTATTTTAAGTGTATGTATATGCCAAAGCTTTTGTACTTGGTAACATTTTGAATGCAGGACTTGTAACAGAGTATTCCTACACTCTGGTACTTCTACTTTTTCTTAAGTACAGGATCTGAGTACTCCTCCCACCTCTGCCAATGTTCCGCCTGGCTTTACACACTCAGCAGCCAAGCGGTTTTATTTTTTCAATCCTGAAATTCATCTCCTGGAATCCCTCTGAAATGTCTCCTCGGAGACGGCAGTCAATCCATCGATGATACATTAGACAGGCCTATTAGAGCGCTCATCAGTCTGAGGATCCAGTTCCATCCTGCACTGCCACTCAGCGCCAATCGCATCTTCAATAATGTTTAAAGGCTGCATGAAATGAAAACCACAAGGCATCTTTCAGCGCTGCGCTTTCCAAAAGAGAACAAATAAACTATTTTCTGCTGTGCTGCCCTCTGACCTGCCCACCACACGAAGCACTAGTCATAAAAGCAAGAACTATTCGGTCAGGCACTTTTTTTTAACTGCTAATTGGCACAGCATAATGTCTGCCTGCACCTATGCTTCCCGGTGGTTGTAAATACGCAGGAGAGACAGGGTAATAAACTGCTTGCATTACATAGTATGGCGTATAGGAGTAAGTGACCATGCTGTCTGTGACTACCTCCTTACTGTAGATTAGTTTATAATTCTAATACAGAAAAAGAGAGGAGAGCGGCTTAAGATAGGCGATGTGCGGGATTTACCCAGTGGAACAAAACATTAGTTTGTGAATGTTAATGAAGCTGATATAGAGGTACAATTAAAAACAGCAGCATAGACGTACTGTATAGGGGGGGGGGGTCGGTGAGCCGGAGGTGATCGTTCTACTGCAGGATAAGATATGAATTAATCTCTATTTGTATAGCACTTTTCATACACCAGGTGCAGCTCAAAGTGCTTTCTCAACATCACAAATTAAAACACAAAACAAGAAATTCATTTCAGGTCGAACGTTAAAACCTTTTTACAGACATGCGGCATAAAAGCACAATGTAACAGTTCAAGGGACACAAGGAGGTAAGAGGTGGGATAATACAAATAAACTACAATCAAATACATAAGAATCCCTCTCGGTAACATAAAAGGAAGGCATAAGACATAATGAATACATTAAATATTTAAACCTATAAAATAATAAGAAAACAAGTAATAAATAATGAGAATAGTAAAGGTTATATTTAAAGGGGATGTCGTTAATAAATCTATAGAATAAATAGATACGAATAAATCAATAATAAAGTGTAAAAGACCAATTAAAAGGAGATAATAAAAAGCGAATCCTTTAAAAATGTCCGCTGAGTTATCCTCTCTGATGTAGACTCCATTGTCTGTTGTGTTAGACATACAGTAGAGGGAGCGTTGATGTGTCTCCCCCTAAATGTGTGGAGGGTTTAGCGACTGCTGACATTTCAGGGCCCTTTAACAGTGACTAATTCCCAACAAAGCAAAAGGTCCATCAGATCGCCTCCTCTGGTGTTTGATGTCAGTGATAGTGTGAAGACAAAGTGATGCTTGTTGGCTGTCCAGATCTCACGCCAGCCCTCGGCCCGACTCCAGCCTGAGGTGAAACAAGCCGGGATGAATGTGTATTGATGTCAGTCAGACATGGATCACAGCAGTCGATGGGTCAACGGCTCCTCGCGAGCTCCGTCTTGTGCGACTGTAGGCGGGATTGTTCAGCTCTGACAGGATTCTCGCTTAGCTATTTTTTGTTTCGTTTTTTAACTCTCATTTTATACGCTGTCAAATGACATTAGCGCTTCAGATGGGCTAATAGGAGTGGACTGTTGTGAGATGACAATTCTCAACTCCAAATGAATAATCTCACCCTATTACTGGGCACGGCACAATGACAGGATAACCACACACAAAAGGATCTAGGTGTCCCCGTGTCCTATTCCCTCCTTTGTGCACAACTTGATATTTTCTATGACCAAGCCTTTTTTTTTCTTCTCACAATGCTCCTTCTGATCACAATCTGTTACATAACCGGCTGATTGAGAAACACCATCCTACCGTCTCCCGTGTGACAGCAGTATTAAAGGCACCTAGACGTTGCACTGACAAGATCAGGAAGAGGAGGAGGAAGAGGAGGGCAGGGCGTGCAAACAGATAGCTGACTACAGCACAGGTCGTAAATACACAAGATGTATGTCTTCTACACTTCACAGTGTCTCTCAGTGAGATAACACGGGGGGTAGCAAGATAGCACTATCCTTGTTCCTATCTGCACATGGAGCTCACGATGAAAGGTGAGCTCTGCTACTGTACAAAGTCTGCTCGACAGATTCAAGCAGCAGGTGGTACGAGTCTAAGTGAACAGTTTCTTTTGTTGTCTGATATTCTATTTAGTGTATACGATAAATGGCAGACTTTTCATAGTTCTATATAACCATGTTTTTTGGTTGCTATTGTTTTTCTGTATTGTTTTTGTAGTGTTGATTGTATGGCATTCTCGATTACTAATACAAACTTCACAGGAAGTGACAGCTCGACTTACAATAAGTGAATTCAACCAGGAGGGACATAAGTCAGACATGCAACAATCCATAGGTTAGCTTTCACTAAGACAAACCACTGTAAGTGCTACTGCATTAGCTTCAAATAACCATTTCTAAATTCCTCGTACAAAAATGTCTCTCCTGCCTCCACAAGGACTGAAAATAAAAAGGTCTTAATGAATTGAAGTAAACAACAGCAAACTATTCCAAAACATACAAACTCTCACACAACTTGTACGGCATAACCCAAGTCTCATTCATCAAGCCACTACTTCCCAAACAAATGCATTTCCCCTAAAACCTTACTATTTAAAACACTTCCTTATAAACAGTCTCCCGCTCTTCCAGACTGCATATTTGTCCATCGTGTTCTGTTGTTGCTTCATTGCCATTGTCGCGGCCAAAATCATATAGAACTAAAACAGATAACTTAACAGCCGCCGAGGCACTAGTTAGCGGATCTTACGCAGGGCAATGATCCAGGTCCAGACAAGATTCTCTGTTGTGCATTTTATTCCATTAATAGTACAATGAACAGGTTTCCTATACCTCTTTTCCTTAAGCCGTTCCTATGGCTTTCCTTTGTGTGGCTTGAAACACCCTTCTGTACACAGTTCACAATTAGGGGCCGGAATGTTGGAGCTATATATATCTCTTTATATTATTTAATAGTTTAACATTTATTTTCTTGCTGTTTATAGTGTTTATTATTATCATGTATTCATATGTATTCTTAGTTAGCGTCATAAGTTAAAGTAGTTTCTATGCTTTTATTTTGAAGGCATGTTTGGGCACTGGGTGATTAGAGCACCTGGTGTAATTGTATATATTGGAGACAGGTGGGTGGTGGTGGGTGAGGGCACTAGTAGGCAAACGGTTTTTTACCAGGGTGTTTCAAGCCACACAAAGAAAAGCCATAGGAACGGCTTAAGGAAAAGAGGTATAGGAAACCTGTTCATTGTACTATTGTTGGAATAAAATGCACAACGGAGAATCTTGTCTGGACCTGGATCATTGCCCTGCGTAAGATCCGCTAACTAGTGCCTCAGCGGCTGTTAACTTATCTGTTTTAGTTCTATATGATTTTGGGCGCTACAGCCATTATTAATATTTTTGGGATTATCTGCTCACCTTTGAGGCACGTGAGCAGAACAAAGTTTTCTTCAATAATTCAAGATAGTACTGTGTGAGTATTTGATACACAATGATCATGTTGCGGGTAAAGCATTCCTTTATGCCTTTTTCTCACGCCAATGTATTATTATAACAACATGCAACTTCAGCAGTTCAGAATTGTAAACAGCTTTAAAAATGTACATATAGCTCAAATGAAATGTGAAAGTCACCCTGAAGCTGCATGAGAAATAAAATGCTGAGAGTTGTTCCATGAGAAAGTAAAGCGAGGGCATGTTGGACCTCTCCACACACGGTATGTCCTGTTTCTGCCATTCATACGTCCCCCTGTATCTCCAACGTTCCAGATGTATAGTCTGAGTTAATTCATTTGTCTGAATTTGCCCTTGCCGTGACCAGGGCTGAGTGGAGAACAAGACTAATTTCCATCCCCGAGCAGCGGCGCACTCTCTGCATCTGATACGGCACATTTGAATGGATATTACAGATAACAATGCCCTCTGTTGGCCCCAATAAGCCTCACGCCGCTCCTCAGGCTCCTCGACCGCCTCCCCCTCCTCAGCCCCTCCTCACTTCCATTTACACTTGCTCGGTTCAGAAGCCAGATGTGTGAACACAGACACATTTAAACTGGCATGATAATCACTTCTGTAACGTCCACAACCACTGGAGACCCGGTGACACGTTGAAATGTTCGTCGTTCTGATCCGAAGCGTCTCTGCTTTTATTTTCCCTGTTTGCCTCTTCTTAATACGGTTTGCATTCTTTTGTTATCCCCTTTCATCTATTTTCTTATATTGTTTGAATAAATGATTTTGTTTACGCAATTATCACTTGTGGGCGTCAGCACAAAGCGAGGCTGACATTCTGCTTGATTGCATATTAGAGACGTGAGACAGAGATGTGTGTTCGCTTTGAGTCTGGTACTTTGTTGTTACTTACAAAAGGATGGAAGTTGTTGATAAAAGATAATTGGCATCTCATATAGACTGAATGTACTAGTCATGGAGAATTCATTGTTCCTCAAGATGATGCCCAAGGGCTTGAAACAAACTAATCTTGGCAGCTTTTTACAGATCAGTAGCTCGACATCAGTAATAGTGTATCAACAAAATGTACAATGTATTCCTTCAGGAATTAATTATGCCAAAACAGTAAATTAAAGTAGACTGTTTCGTTCTCATAAACGCCGTCAGTTAGTTGAACGGTAGCCCGATTTTACTGGCACATTATTTTACACACAAGTACCATAAAAGAAACGTTACATTTAGTGTTATAAACCATAGTATTGGATACACAATTGTGTTATAACGGCCCGTCTACACTTCAGGCATCGAAAAATGCTTTCAACGTTTCGCCCATTCACTTGAATGGGGTGACGTAGAAGATTTAGAATCTTCGCCGAACTGCATTGTGGGGAGCGGAGCATGGCTTTGCAAGCATCGTGAGCATCAAAAGTTGAGCAATGTTCAACTTTTGATGCTCCCGATGCTTTCGAAGCTGGCATCAGCCAATCAAATCCCGTTTATGCAAATCTGACAGTACAAGTGCTAGCCAATCAAACCGCGTGCAAGCAGGGAGAGCCAGACCGCAGTTCATTTCCTCATATTCCAAACGAGAAATTACGGTAGCAAATCACCCGGTTCTTTACGACCAGAACTATTAATGGGATACAAACCGGAGGAACCAGGCATGGAGGGAGGTGGCAGAGACAGTGGGTGAAACTGGTAGGTTTTCGCCTGTTTGGGGATTTTATATCCAATTTACTTCGTTTTAACATTGCTATTGCTTTGTATGTCGGGGGCGGGCGATTCATGTGATTGGTTGTTGGTCGCGTTGCTCGCAAAAAATCGCCAAGCTTCAAGATTTTTTGATGCCTGTAGTGTAGACGGGCCGTTAACGATTCCCCAAAGATATTACACTTTATGCTTAAGGGGATATGAATGCCTGTACTGAATTTCATCGAAATGCATCCCATAGTTGATGTCACTAAGAAAGGCAAATGTCATCCTAATGATGCCACGCTAGTTATTAGGGTGTATCCTCAGGGGACCATCGATTTTTCGTCCCAAATTTAATTAGTTAATCATCATCAATTAATGTAGTCGACGCTAATGCTGTTGCACTTAAGAGAAACGTCAAAGGATTACCAAAGTTGGTAGGATCCATCCTCTGGGAACCATGAATGTCTTGTCAATTCCTCAAGTAGCTCAGGCGATATTTCACAGGATATAAGTGGTCATTTTGTCCTGCTGATGGAATTAAACCAAATTGAGTGGATCACCAAAGTCAGTAGCAGTTTCAACTTTGAGGACGATGAATGGTTTCATAAATGAAATGTCGATTCGTTCAATAATTGTTAAGATGCTGGTAAAAAGGTTTGACCGTCCAATCCACATGCCAGGCAAATTAACAGAGGGAACAGTTACTCAGAGTTTGTTTTTAAACGAATGCTAAAACTGGATGTCAGCAAGTACTAGCAATGCGACAGTAAGGACATTGCAACATCTGCTACTCTCCTGTACGTGCAAACACTTTCCGTTTCAGTTCATGTCAGATGATTTCGTCCTACTGGCATTGATAATACCAAATGAGATATTCCCTTGATATATTTGATGAACGTTGGTGCCTGTGGCCTACCTGGAACTGTAGGATACATTGGGTAAGTTATTTGATGTATGCCCAGACATGTATAGCACCAGTAAAAACCGACTACCGCAGCAAGCCGAAAACTGATCTTCAGATCGAGCCCCAGAGGGAATGACTGAAGGACTGAAATGAGTGGAGGGACTAAAACAGAGGGAGATCCTGAGCTGCCTGCAGATGACCGAATATCTAGAGGGAGGGAAAGCAGGGAAAGGATGCACGTTCCCTCTCCAAGCAGGACTCTTAAGTGGTGATTCGGGCTCCCCTGGGTCATCTCTTAAAACATCTTAAAAGCCCAGACTGTCTGTGGCTATAATAAGCTGTTATTGAGAGGACTTCTCCTGTCTGCTATCAGACTGCAGGGCTGACTCCTCTCCGCTCCACCTTGGGGTTATTTCAAGTCTGTTTTGGAGGCGCACCATCAGCACTATACTTACCCAGGTGTATGTCTGATGGTGGTTCAAACTGAGGCAGAGAAAGACGAGCGCTGTGTAAATGAGTGTTTGGGGTTTGTGCAGGAGTGTGTGTGCAATGCTATAATTAGAGCTTTGGCGGGACTACTTTAATGAACTCTCTGGCATGGATGGATGAGTGTTCCTATTTGGATCATTTTGGTACGAGCGTGTGTTTACTAAGGACTGCGGCTCCGTCGACCACATGGCCTCACCTCAGGTCCAGATATAGCCCTCCCTCCGATCCCCGACCAATAACTGTCACCTGTGGTCAATTTGTTTGTTAGCCTTTGCTCTGATTGCCTGATATGCTCCCTGACCTGAAGACTAATGGTGTGCTGCATCAGGAAGTCACTTCGGAAAGAGTTTGGACAAATATTTTCATTCGCTGTTTTGTTTTCCCACTGGGGTTTACACACATTTTTGGTAAAGCTCAAAGACTTCAACTCACAAACATCAACTTTTTCATTTCATTTATGAGCTATTTACTTCTAATTTATATTAAGGCAAGCTTATTATCCCAGAGCTGCTGTTGTGCCAAAATACAAAGGTTTTAGAAACAATAATGTTCCAGTAAGAAATGATTTCAGTTTTCTCTTTCTCGTTTTAGGGTAAACATAATATCTTTAGGGTTTTGGACAAATATTTGTAACTATTTAAAAGAAAATTAGCTTAGGTTTAGGCAACTTTCATACTTTTCTTTCACATACAGATTACTCTGTTATAAGGATATTGAAAAACAGTCAATAGAGAAACTATTAACTTATATTGGCCTACACATTGAGCCACACTATTACTATTAAGTACTTTTCAAATGAGGAATAACTTACTGTTACTTATAAGCAAGGCCAATTTGAACCAAATCCTACTTCGTTTAATCAATCAATCAATCAATCAATCAATCAATCAATCAATCAATCAATGTTTATTTATATAGCCCAATATCACAAATGTTACATTTGTCTCAGTGGTCTTCACAGTGTGTACAGAATATCAGTATGACAATACTGATTTAATACTGTTTACTTTAAAATGTTATTTAAAGTTCAAGAAAATTATCACAATGACTGCATTTCACTTAAAGGATACTTTTTCCCGTCCTGGCTAAACTTCTCTGACTCTCATCCCTTTCGAAATGTTACTTTCCAGCATGCTTACATATTCACTCCAAAGCAACTATTTGAATAAATCACTGTTACCATCTTTTGAGTAGAAACATTCTAATAACGTGACATGCTCCTTTCACTAGACAAATCTTTGCTGCCTCCGCTTTTTACATAACCTCTTTTACCGATACCATCTCACAAAATCAACATTTATATTAGAACATTTTCATGTGTTTACTGCAGAGGTCCGCCTTCACAGGTAGAGTGTGTGCAGCAAGAGAAACGCCTCGTGTTGGGACCTGGGAAAGATATTAACATCCTGATGGCTTGAAAACACTGAAATCTCACCATTACCCGCGCTGTCTGCTCGGCCGAGACATGTTTGGTTTGCTTAATGCAGAGGGAGTCGAGGAGTCGCGGTAAATCTCAACATTTATGACAGCCCAGCTAAAATAGAGCTAAATGGAGATAGATCCTGAAGTCGTTAAGTCATAATGAGAGAGAAAGGGGGACATCTCAGAGATTTGACTCGGGGCCAACACTATTAGAGAATGATGTATGAACCTATTCCATCTGGGATCTTAACTCATAGTGGACAATACACACACACTACCCATCTTGCCGTTACCACTGGTTCTCACACACATACCGATATCATGACTGCTGACTTTGCAACTCATGCTTCCCTCTTCATGGGTTGTCTCCCACCTCTTCACCCTTTTCTCTTTTCAAAACACTCCCAACCTGTCATGGAGCTCCTCTCCTCTCATTATGTTCTCATTTCTTCTTCTACCTCACATAATCTCACCCCTGCCTTCCCTCTTACTTTCGCTACACACTGCTGCTGCTTGTCAACAAAGTCCCATCCCTGCCAGAAACACACACAATGTCTGCGTAAACATGAGGTTTTTAAGAGGTAGCAGGCTCTACTTGGCAACGCTGCCCTGCTTCTCAGTGTGTGTGTGTGTGTGTGTGTGTGTGTGTGTGTGTGTGTGTGTGTGTGTGTGTGTGTGTGTGTGTGTGTGTGTGTGTGTGTGTGTGTGTGTGTGTGTGTGTGTGTGTGTGTGTGTGTGTGTGTGTGTGTGTGTGTGTGTGTGTGTGTGTGTGTGTGTGTGTGTGTGTGTGTGTGTGTGTGGAAGGATGTAGCCAGTGAAGGCGACACAGAGAAAGAGGCACTTGTCTTTGTTTTTCTGCAGGAGGTAGGAGTCTGGCTTTGGATTCACACACATAGTGCAAACCCACAAAGCTTCCACAAAGCCACAGGAAGGATTTCAATGGATAAAGTGAATCTCAAGGATATTGATTCAGGGAGTTATTGTATTTCGTACAAAACACTTAACACAATTTTCCATTGTAGCTTCTTTATGATCAGTTTTATATGCCAGCGCAACCAAACGGAAGCTATATAATCGATTATTAATTGATTCCCATTGCACCATTCATTCAGGGTCTGTTTTACTCCCAACATTTCCTGGCTTGCGAATATATCAGAATAAACGTTTGGTTCGAGTGCCTTTTTACAGGAAACTCTTGTCATTTCTGCTTTTTTATTTTATTTGTAGCTTTATCAAGCTTCCCCTTTCTTTACGACGGTGATTTGTTATCAGACAACATTAGTTAGCATGCAAGAGTTTCTGATTAGCAACAAAAGAAGAATAAAACACAATGTCTTTTGACCTGATGAGGATGAAATAAGGTCCATTCTTTAGGGAAACGGTTGTCTAGACCAGTGTTTCTCAAACTTTTTCATACCAAGGACCACTTAACCAATAAAAAAAAACTCGCGGACCACCTAACTCCACAAATATCCAAAAACACATCGTTTTTTCCAAATCGCCTGAAAATGGTACAAACAAGTGGCCACATGTGTGATGAAGGTGTTGCGCGGGGCTATATCATGCAATCGAAAGTGAAACTTAAGCTCGCTCCATAGCGGAGATATTCCCGCGAGAGTGCGGAAAACTTAAATTTATTTATTTATTTCAAATGTGAAATTTTACCAATATACTCACGGACCACTGGGGGGCGCTCACGGACCACCAGTAGTCCGCGGACCACACTTTGAGAAGCACTGACCAGTGAGTATATTGGTCAAATTTCACATTTGAAATAAATAAATAAATTTAAGTTGTCCGCACTCTCGCGGGAATATCTCCGCTATGGAGCGAGCTTAGGTTTCGATTGCATGATATAGCCCAGCACAACACCTTCATCACACATGTTGCCACTTGTTTGTACCGTTTTCAGGCGATTTGTAATCTGTTCTAGAAAAACGATGTGATTTTGGATATTTGTGGAGTTAGGTGGTCCGCGAGTGTTTTTTTATTGGTTAAGTGGTCCTTGGTATGAACAACTTTGAGAAACACTGGTCTAGACCAGTGGTTCCCAACCTGGGGGGCGCGCCCCCCTTGGCCAAAGATTGCAGGCCAAAGATCGCAGGCCTCAGATGATTTGAGGCCAAATATCATATTTAGACTTTTTTTTTTTTTTTTTTACATATAATTGTAAAGCAATACATGATTGTCACTAAAAGCCTTGTCTCTACATTACAATAAAATATAAAAAATAATTGATCAATTAATTTGAATAACAATTCAAGTTAGTAGCTATTAAAGGTGGGGTAGGTAAGTTTGAGAAACCGGCTCGAGATCGCTAGAATTTGAAAATACACAACCGGAGAAAATCTGCCACTTCCTTACAGAGCCCCTCCTCCAACACACACGAACGCGCACATGACCAATGAGGGCACGAGATAAGTTTGTGCCCCGATGGAAGGCTGACAGGCAGGTAGGCCATCCAGTTGTTGTACTTTTTACAGTATTACGGCTTCCACAGATGAAATTTTTTTATGGATTTGTTGTCAAAGCACTTCAGATATTCATTGCTATCGGGATGTTAAGAGCATTCCATGGAATATAACAAAAAGTGTATCTCGAGCCGGTTTCTGCTACCCCACCTTTAAAGGCATAAAAAGAAAGAAATGTATAATTCTTTCTTTAATAGAAATGTTTCTTCTGCCCGTAAAGTGTCCAAACCAGACTTTTCTGGATAAGCGCATTTTTAAAAACATAGTCATTGTCCATGCCGGTTTCAGATTATTTGTCACAGTTGCTCCGATCAGATCGGTCTCCTCCATTTTGTAGATTATTCACGATTTTTGAATCCACAGAAACACATCGGCAAAATCCGGCTTACTTTGAGCATGTGTTTTAAACAGTTTAATCCCTTTGTGAATTGCTTCCACTTGTGCCGTCCTTTAATTTCTTCACACAGCGGGAATCCAAATGAATTAATCCTGAGTCCAATAACCATCAAAGTCACTCCAATAGTGCTCCTTGATTACGCTTTCATCCTCCTTTAACAACATACTTCACATTCATCTAGTTTGTGTGTGCGTGTGGTGGGGGGGGGGCGCAACTTCCAACAGGAGTCATTTGGGGGGGGCTCTTGGGAAAAAAGGTTGGGAACCCCTGGTCTAGACTATTCACTAAAAACTACAAATGTCACCCTCATAATGGCATTTGACAAAATGTCAGGATCTGCTCTGGGTGCTGACATATTTTGTAATGCACTTTGTAATCCCATTTTTGAAAAGGTGCTTTATAAATATGCTTAAATGTTAAAGTCGGGTGCGTTGAGGAAAGACGCACACGGAGCAGTGAGGGAAAGGGCACTGTTAATGCGAAAGACACAGGTTGCATTTCTGACATCAACAGAGTGTTAGATGCCCATCTATATTCACTCCGATCAAAAGGTCAAAGCGTTGTTCTGACATTCTCTACTCCTCTGGAGCTCGTATCCCCCCACCGGGTCGCGGAAATGTTATTTTTAAAGAGATGATAGCTAGCCCAGTATGGCACGGGAAGTGTGTCCTGAATGGAGTTTCCAAGAGATTCGGAGAGGCTTGACCTTTCAGTGATAGCCTCAACGCGAGGTACTTTCCCCTCAGGGTAGAAAGAGAGGCGAGTCTGCTGTCCACCTCCCCTCAATGGAAGCTTTATTGAACGTTGGAGGAAGAGAAAAAAGGGCGGTTGTTTCCTTATCGAATGTCAGGCGATAAAGCCCGGTCTTCATCCATTTCTCAACCTTGCAGAGCAAACCGGGGCGTTTTATGGGAATGCCTCACCATGCAAATACATTAGGAACGGCAAGTGTATTAAGGATTGAAACCATTCAGGGTATGGGCCATGTTCCAATGTGCTCCCTATGCTGGGTGATATGAGCCATGAAACACGCGTGCCTTTCCTGTATGTATGTATATGTATGTATGTATGCATGCATCATTTTTATTGTTTTACTGCTGCCTACAGGGTTATGCTTTATGACAACTGCTGCAATACAGGCAGTGGAGGGTATAATCAGTAACATACTACAAACCTTGAAGTATTATTGCTACATAAACCATACACATCAGACTCTATTACACTATCAAACGGGCAGAGCGTGCAAGACCTCTGCAGTTTTTGCTATTCAAAGGAGGTATTGATTTAGCTTGACACAAAACCCTTTCTGTCTTATTTCCCTCAAGACTGCAGTGACTAAAGCCCCGTGTGCTTGTGTTTCAGATCACACCTTTTGGCTTAACTATAAATATAGGAAACGTCATCCGTCAGGTGAAAACATCACGTACTAACACAAATATTCAGCTTGATAGCACCTATTCGCTCTTTGAAATAGTTTCTTACGCCGAAGGGTGTTGAATTCTCTAAACCTATAAAGAACCATGTAATGCTTTGATTGAATTCAAAACATGAGTAGGGTTTTCAAATGATAACAGGAGAATGTAAAAGAGCTTTGAAATTAAAGCTCTGGTGAATTAGTTACGAATTAGTGAACGTGTTTTAACTGAATAACTTTTGGTTCAACAAGAACGTTACTTTCCTTCCCATCTGTCATTCTTTCATTTCACTTCTCCATTCCAGTCCGTCTTAAAACAGAGGCCATGGGTGTTTCTCAATGTCAAGGACGCTTCCTTTGTAGGACATGTCTTCCGAGTCACTTCCTTCAGAAGTTAGGCAAGAATCCTTCCTGGCATTCGGAAAACAAAGAGTGGAACAGGCGAGCAAGTGTGCAGGTGTGTGTCATATGAGAGCCTTACATTTTCCGCCACAGATTTGGGGAAATTGGTCCGTGCGCAAAGCATTGTGGGGATTTTAAGACCACGGAGGATACACATGTGCAGCCTCGCTACGAAGGACGCCGGGCTCGGTAGAATTCCAAGGAGCCTGGACATTGGAACAGTCCTTCGGCGGGACTCGGTGACGTAGCATCCTTGAAATAGTGGCTCTGGAGCATCCTTCCTTGACATTGAGAAAAAACCCCTGTGTCTTGTGGGTAGAGACAAAAGCGCTGTTGTAATAGGTGCTGGTTTGCAGTGGATTGGGCAGGTGGCCGGTCATGATTGCATATAATATGACGTGTGCGAAACATCAGAGGAAATGAAAAAGGCAGAGGATTTGTTTCCTGCCACCTTCACAGGGAAAACAAAGTAAAAACTCTTAAAATATGAGAGTCAGAGTGGTGCGAGGGATGTGGGATTAAGAGGTGCAGCCAGATGAAGCTGAGATACACATTATGATTGGAATATCTTGAGAGAACATGAAGGAGGACAAATCAAAAATATGAATGGTGTATCAGCGTTTCCTGATCCCTGTTTCTGACATCAAAAACACAAAACGTCCAACACTAGCCTCGGGTTTCTGTTCTCTCCAGATTACGGTGTATCTGACTCCCTGTTGTCTGAGCTCCCACCTGCCTGGGCTTTTTGCCAGGGCTTTTTTTGGGCCCTGAGAGCAGCTTAATACCTGTGGCTGATCTTAAACCGGTAAAAGGCTTTCTCTCAGGCCTCCTGCTGCATCTCATTTTCCTGCGCCGAGGGGCCACCGCGGAAAAGACGCATGCGGAACACTAAAAGGCCGGAGATTATGACAGGGTTTTAACAATGGTGGGTTTTTTCTAGCTCTTGAAGAAGTGGTGCAAGTATGGACACATTCAGGGTCTTCTCGTGAATGCCAAGTAGTCCAGGAACGCTTCAACGGAGCCCAAGGTCTCTGACAGTTTTTCTTTATACGTCTTTTTATTTCATTATAGTGTACAATAATCGATGCCATTTCATTTACATTGTATCACAGTACACTCACTACACTCCCCACTCCCTCCCTCCACCCACACATGCCCACACAGCCATAACCAAACCAAAACATGCTTATCAAGATAACTTGAACGACAGAGCCATGAAAAGAAACATAGAAAGGAAAAGACTGAGGATTGTGAATCTAAATGGCACACAACAATGGCTGCCAAGCTTTTTGCTCTCCATCGACGCACATATGGAATCTAGCGGTCACTTAGTTTGAAATGGTACTCGGCAGGGCTCATATTTGCTTCTCGTTTGTTGAACATAATAGATGCAGGGCACTGTTGTGTTCCGTGGCCCAGACTTTCAAAGGGCCCTGAATTCAAAGGAAGTGCCTACAGCGTGCCGCATATCTCAGAGAAATGGATGCTGTGCCAAAGGTAAATACAGTGGAAAGCCAGCTGATTTGTAACAGCGCTCACTTGGATACCACTGAAAAGCAGAGTCTGTGTACAATGACAAATTTAAACCAAGCGTGGATGTACTCAGAGGCCAGTGATCACAATCAGGGCCAAAGACACTAATACCCTCTTTCTTTATGTATCATTTAACCCACTTTAAATTAAAGAAATCAAGGGAAAACAGCTCGAGGCCTCTGAATAGATCGTGGGCAAATGGAAGGAAAAAAAGTAAATTGCATTAGTAGTCTTCAATCATTCAGTCCGAGTATTGATCAGAGGAAATATCTGGAGTGCTGCTGCAGTATCCACAGTGGGATTGATTGGGAAAACGGCACGGACAGGAACTGATTTAGTTGATGCATCCAATCACTTCTAAGTTCCACAAACACACAGTGCACCTCCTAACTCTTTTAATCCCTTAAATACACAAACACATATGCAAACTTCTTTTAAATCAAGACTAAGTATCTCTAAACAAACAATGTCTACAAGAGTAAGTTTGCATACATCTAAACTGCGTTCTCAATTACGCTTTAAGGGACTTCTACCAGATAATGTTTGCCGTTAATGGAAACACAATTCAACTACTTGAGTTTAGGCAACAAAGCTACTTTGAAAAGTTCTGAAAAATCATGTTTTGGCTAAAAATAAGTATGTCTATCTGGTCATTTGACTCACAGAAGTATGTTCAAGTCAATGGTGATTTTAAGAGAGCAGTCTCCTGGGTGAAATTCCTTTATTCGGTTTAATCAATCACCCACATTGACCTTCCCTCTACACAGATTTCTACTGACTTTCAATGGGCATGTATTTGTGTTCACGTTGAAACAAACTAAATCTGCTAGTACTACAAATGAGGTTTGTAGTACTGGAAAGTAATGTTTAGGAGATCAGGTTGATTTTAAAACTAGAAAAAGCACATTTAGTTTCTTGAAGGTGAGAAGTGTTTCAAGGCAACTTTGATGGAGATGTTTGGAGTAAAAGTAATGTAATGAGTAATTGCGGATGTGTCCATCAACACTCAGCGTGTGGTTTACCAACAGCCCTGCCTTTAGCATCTCTGCAGAGATTGATACAAAACTGGCGTTGAAAAATGTGTTAATTCCTTAGCATCACGCACAATCTGTCTCTGGAATACAGCCGTATTCAATTTTGGAAGGAAACAGATGAGCTGTGTGTGCTTGTGAGTCTTCAGCCCCAGAGACGCAGATACACACTCGAAAATTAGTGATATTGAATGAATCGGATAGCTAAGACGTCTCCTTACAAAACCCTGAATGCTGGTTACAGAAGCTATGATTCAAGCAAAAAATAAAAACATTAAATGCTTTCCTGTTCAACCGCTGCAAATTGGTCTGAGTGGACTGATTTCCGTGATTGTGTTGTGAGGAGGGCAATCAAGACCAATTCTGGGTCCGATGTGTTTACCGGGGTTTGGTGAGAACTCGATTTTGAACTTCACCCATCCAAACTAAACCAATAAAAGTGTCTTCACTAAGCCTCTTTGATCATATAAATGCAGCTAAACAGCCTTTCTTAGAGCAGAGGCCTCCGGGAATTTATAGAGGGCTGCACATCCAAACAACTTCACACAATAGACAAAGCATTCTTAGATGTGGAGCAGTACACCTGTCATGACATAAATTCTTTTCCTAGCAGACAATAATACACAAGACAGAACGGTATCAAGAAAGTATATTCTTCCATCTCCAAAAAAAAAAAAGTTGGAAAAGCAATCCGTAACCCTCGCAGTATGGACATCATTTAATGTAGAAAGGATGGTACAATTGGTCTAAAACCTTATAATGATTGGCTATCGTTGTTTAAGCCCCTAAAGAAGTACGACAGAGTATATTACCTTAAACTATAAGTATTTATTGGGGGCATTGAGTCATTTATTCCTTCCAACAAACACCACAAGGAATTTCAACAACATCAACAAAAGCCAAATAAAAGACAGGACTGTTTGGCTGGGGAAAAATACCTTTTAGCCTTCGTGGTTGAGCAAATCATTGAGTCACTGGTATTGATCAACAACCTTTATTGGATCAGGTCATTTTGTTCTAAGGGGCTGTAAAAGTCTCACTTGTTGGTTCTTTAAAGTCCAGTTAACAAACCGATTCGCCAGATTGTATGTTCTCTTTTTCTCAAGTGTTTCCTGGGTGTTCCTGTGTAGAAGTTAACACTGACTGGTTGGACGAGTTGAGCTGCAGTCAAGTTTCCCTTTGTATCCACAACCCTGTCTTTCCTGCTCTTATTGTGTCACATAATCAGTCTTGTTTATTTTTAGTTGAACAGCAGTCAAGCAGCACAGGTCACATGAGCAAAAACAATTCCATTGGTTGACATCATGGTGAAATCATATGATTATTACTCACAGGGATTGGTTGTTGAAAGCATAGATATATATAAACACTAGATGACTCACCCGCGCTGCTGGCCAATGGAGACCGACGTTGCCACATGGCGGCCATCTTGCCACAGGCAGCTCGCTCATTCATAACATAACATTATGTCTATGGTGCACTATTGAAATAACCATAGAATGCTCAATTTTCAACCAATTTTCAAACGGTTTGCTTTGTTATAAACATCAAAGATGTAGTTATGATACTGCATACTTATAATCATAATCATTAACTTTTTTTTTCAACATGTCTTGTTGTCTCCTGTATCATAGCCATGCTAATAACGTTTATAATAAACCAAACCGTTTGTAAATCAGTCAAGATTTCAGCGAGTTAAGAGTATTTTTGTGCAGATCACTCACCTTACAACAGCTGTAGCAGTAGTTGTTGACTGTGGCAAGACAGCCGCCGGTGAGCTACGCTGGCGACTCCCCCTTGAGCCATCTAGTGTTTATATATATATCTATGGTTGAAAGTGCAGTCCGGCACATTAAGAGTTTTTCGTTAGTTAATCTTTGTAGGCCTAACTCACAACCTATTTTGGTTTCTTACCATGATTTATGCTACATTTTTTTTTTACATTTTATGAGTGGTTGAGAGCAAAGAAAAATACACTTTTGTTCCTTCGTTTCCATTAAGACCAAAAAACCCTTGGAGGATGATAGTGCATGCTTTTAGCTTCTGAAAGGCACTACTGCTCTTAGATGCTTTTAGATTTCCGTCGAACACTTGAACTGATGGTCTGAAAAATCGCATATTTGCATTGTTTATTTTTGCTTAACAGCATCTTGATTTTTACTTGTTAGTCTTTTTTTCGGAGGCATCTCTCCAATTCTTGGGCAAGTTATAGAGTATTTGCACACGGCACAACACCTGCCCTTCAATAACGTTTAGGCGGACTTACATGGTAATAATACAAATCCTTCCACACACTTCATTTATGAAACCTGAACAGATTTGGATGGTTAAGCCCATTAGGTGTATCTGGAGTTGATTTACCTTGTTTCTTTTCATTTACAGTAGGAACAAATTAGAGAAATGTAAGGGAATGCTGCTGGATTCCTCACGTCTTTCTCCCTGTTTCCTCTCCTCTGCTCATACTCACATTTGCATGTAAACTAGAGATATTAATGTAAAAATTAAATTTAAAAAAGCTATGTCACTACGAAAGCCCATTCTATAGTTTACTCTCAGGATGTGGATCATTGATCCTCTGACAGAGAGCTGATGTGATTTTTTTTTTTTGTGAATTTCCACCTCAACCTCAAAGCAGTGATAGCTCAATTTATCTTCTAAATTTGCAAAACATATAAAGTCCTGCGGTATCCGGTGTTATTATTAAAATGCAAGGTGGACACATTAACTTTGGCGTCTGTTATTTAAAAGATAGACGCATGGAGATGGTGATAGCATACATGAAATATCACCGTCATTATTAGAGACCCAGCACATCTGACAGACGACGGCCATCTCAAAATGGCCGCCGCCGTCTTATCTGGGAAGCGACAGATTGAAATGTAAATGAGGCCTTTTGATCAACAGCAGCCCTGCCTGTCAAGCCAGCCTTTAAACTGATCGGTTTGTTTGTCCAGAGGATGAAAAATCCCAGGCCAATGACCTCTTAGTTAAATTAAGAGAAACAAATAGTCTGTCTGTTGCTGCCAGCGGTTGGTTTTCACCTCCCGTGATGTCCAGGTATTGATTTAGCCTTGAAAAGAAAAACAGAAGAAGATGGGGTTTGATGGGAAAGAGGGATTTGTTCAAGAAATCCCAAATGGAGATGAGTTTCAGAAAACTGGCAGCATCAGCAAGGAGAGAGCGACTTGCAAAGCGATGTAAGCCTTAAAGAGAAGCAGAACAGAGAGGAAGTGCCCAGAGAGAAATGGAGGAGATTGAGAGGGAAGTACTGAATATATTCATCTAGAGTTGAGAAGGGACAAAGGACAGATCTTTGATCTTTCTCAATATCCACGGCTACAATGAAGAGTATAACTTCATTATGACTGACAATAGAAACAGGGATGAATGGCTCTAACATGTGGCTATCATCACGGAGAGCAGCCGCTGCACACTGTTAAAATTAGAGCTGATTGGTCCCCAGGGAGTAATTTGTCAGACAATTTCCCACATATCTGGTTTGAGCATATTCATGACGTCTAGTGCATACGCTAACGTGTCCATATAAATATTTAAGTCGCATTTCCTCGAGCAGAATGTGTTTCCTCGTTTCGCAGTTGGTGTTTGTATGTGCTGCCATCCTTCACCTAACAGGTTGTGAGAGCCATAGCGAGTCCTAGATTAAAAGACACATCTGCCTCGTTTAGAAAACAAGCTCTCATTTTCTCCCGTCTCGCTAATGGCAAACACTTTGCTGACAGGAATCGATGAGGTAGAACTAGGAAAGACGCACGACACCTTTTGTGCTATCCGTAGCTACTGTGCTGAAAAAAAGAAGAAAAATGAATAGGATGGTTCAAATTGACACCTGGAAATACAATTGTGGAGAGAAAATGTTTTCTAGCTATTTATCCTCACTTTTATATCCACTTGTCCCTACTGTATATCCACTTGTTGAAAAATTATCCAAAAAGTAGTTTCATGTATTTTTCTGCCATGGTGTTCCCGATTGCGTTTTTCATGTTCTTTGGTACAGAGAGACGACATTGGCACTGTTAGTTCAGAGTTCAATATTAGTGTGCATAAGCACTTAAAATAGTTCATACTACAGATCATCTTGCAATGGGGTTAGCTGGAAAACAAAATCAAGATAGGGTCATAAAGTAGTGTGGGCAATCACCCAATAATAACCCTCATTTTGTCTCATTTATTCAAACCACACGCATCTTCCGGCCAGGCCAGGGGCGAAGAGTTTGAAATAATTGAGTGCTTAGACCACTCAGAGGTTAAAAAGGTCCAAAGTATTGTGCAAGTAAAACGCAGGAATACTGTGAGTTTTAACAGTCCCTCAGAGCTATAAATGCTAAATGGTGTAGAGGCGCGTTGTCTCAAATCACTTAAGGTTGATAATGGAGTAAAATGTTAGAAAATGAGGGGACAAGGGTCTTGAACGGAAACGTCCACAAAGAGGTTTTATGCTTAAATCGTTTTCCACAAATTTCAATTACTTATCGTAGGCTATTAGATGTAGTATCATTGATATTATCTTACACCAAAATCTCTACATTGTTCAAGCTTTACCATGTTTTTTACATAAGCTGAATACAAACATAACACAGATGGTCTATACAGAACTACACAGGTTGTGCGTGTGCTCGTACTGCGTTTAGAAACTGGGTTTGGATGTTGGATGAAAAAGGTCTGGTGTACAGGTCACCAAACTGGCACTGGGAATAATTGATTTAAAGCAGAAGACAGCACTTCAGGGCTCAACCGTACATCCTGTGACCGCCACTTTCTCTGCTCGTTAGATCTACACATGTCAACACCTGCACCGCCCCTGATACACTGCACCTAAACATAGTCTACACACATAGCATCGTATAATTCTATCACTGCAAGCCCATTCATTTCCTGAGAGAAATACTAAAGGTCACCCTTTCATTTTGCTCAGCAGCATCCGTCCAATAATAAAGAAAGTGCACTTACTCATTGGGTGATGCTGCTTCTGGGTGGAAACCTTGAGTGTTTTGTACAGCAGCTTTTCACTTAAACTGAAGGATCATATGCTGCTTTATGATTTGAGAAATCTCATTGTTATTATTATCATTATTATCCATTTACTCAATAGACTCAAAATACCTTGGACTCAAGGTAAATTGAAAGAGAGTTATTATTTCACAGCCTGAAAAGGACCATTTTCTTTCCACATGACAGGGGAAATATGTCATCATTAATTGAAGGACTCCTCACTCACCAGTGGATTCAGGAACATGTCGCTCTTGGCTTATGAAAAACCAAGTGAAGAAGTGGCCAGTGTCGAGATATATATAGCTTCCTGCTTATATTATAAGAGTGTGTTGAAGACTTTCTTTTTTAATAAAGCCTATAGTTAGAGCTGGGCTCAGATTACCCTATGTTGTTCCTCATGAGTCCTACATGTTACGGTATTTTAATTGTATTGTTTTTATTTGTATTTCACGTTCTATCAAGTCTTTTATAATTTTGTTGTAATTTAAATTATTCTTTACACTGTCATTTATGTTTGTTAAGGTGTAAAGCCGACTGAAATCGGAAAGCTATATAATATATTTTTTAATGCTATTATATTTCTATTGAGATGTTTACATTGTGGAATGTTTATTTCTAGTCTTTTCATTTTTAATGTACAATGCCATGTCTTTTTCAAATCAAATCAATTCAAGTTTTATTTATAAACGATTTTTGGTCGAGCCAAAGTGCTGTACTACATAATAAAAATAGCCTACAGTAGAGACACTTTACAGCTAATACAACAGCACAGATTGGAAAAGAATATCAGTATTTTTATCAACAAGTCCTCCAACTCATATGACCAAATATGTCGTTTGTTCAAGCGCTTAATATGTCCTATAATTACGTTTTAAAGTTTTCGCCCTCTAGTGCTCCTGTTGAATGCTAACGTTACAGATGGTCGTTTATTCACCGATAAGCGATAACCCTCTCTGTAAAATCCTAAATTGTAGGATAGTTTGGCCATTAAAACGCTTTTTGATTAGATTTCTAGCGAGAAGTGTATATTGTACTTTTAGAATCCACGTCCAGTTGATATGTCGGATCTATAGCTCGATAGATATTAAGAAGGTTACCTGATTTGAGGTATGCGGCAGCCTCCATGTAAAGTTACGGGTTGAAAACAGTATTTCTGGTCTCGACATTTTCATAATAAAACCAATGATCAAATGATTCAACAGGGATATCTGCATTACTCATCAACTAAAAAACATCATTATCCTTGTTAATTATACGACATTTATTGGTTTAAATTGTGTACAATGCTTTTGTGTTTTTCCCATGGGTTTTTCTCTTTCGATTCTGAGAGACACCTTTCTTTTTTCAGAGGTTTTGATAGGCTAAAACATCGATTGTTTTAGCCGCAATGCATGTTGGGATATGGTGTTTATGCTTTATTCCGAGTGTTCTTGCTTTTCTCTTTGAAAGTCATCACATAACGGCATTGTAATACACGGTTCGGCTGCATTAAATATTACATATCTGCCGTAGATATTTATTTATAGAGCCCTGATCAGAAGACCTTTTGACAAACTGTAAGAAATGCCGCCAAAACTGAATACGTGACGTGGATCATAAATATATTAGCAATTAAACAACATCTTCCATTTATTTTCACACAATACTTCTCCTTGCAGTATCAACACTAATTCGGCAGACTTTTATATTTGATCCATTTGATAGGCTATATTTACACCATAACGGTGCACAGCTGATAGAAAGGGATTTTTTTGTATATATATGGTAGTTTTTTGTAGGAGGACAGACTACTTTATGCAACGCAGAAATGTTCCAGATTGGGATCAATAAAGTACTTCTTATGTTAGCAAAAACTGCTTACCTCTCCACCATCTTTACCGACCCCTCCCATAACCCCAGGACCCTCTTCTCCACCGTCAACAAGCTCCTCAAACCCCGTGCTGACACCCTCCCTTCCTCCACTTCCACTTTATGCAGTTAATTCCTCCAGTTTTTCTCTGACAAAATCACTGCCATTAATCTCTCCCTATCCGCTGCATCTGACACACATACATCTCCCCCAGCATCCACCGCCACAATTTCTCCCCCCATCTCCCTGGACCTCCCGACCCCTCCTCCCCACGGCCGCCTCTCCCAGTTCACTCTGGTTACCCCCCCCCTGAAATACTCAAACTGATCAGCTCCTCCAAACCCACAACCTGCTCCCTTGACCCTCTACCCACCCCTCTACTGAAGTCCTGTCTCCCCGTCCTCTGCCCCTATCTTGTCAACCTTTTCAACTCCTCCCTGTCCCAAGGAACCGTTCCCTCTGCCTTCAAAACTGCTGCTGTCACTCCCATCCTCAAGAAACCCGGTCTGGATCCCTCCTCCCTCAGTCATTACCGTCCCATCTCCAACCTCCCCTTTCTCTCAAAAACAATAGAACGCATTATCTCCAAACAACTCCACCGCCATCTCCAAACCAATCAGCTTTTTGAACCCCAGTCTGGTTTTCGTCCCCACCACAGCACGGAAACGGCCCTCATCAAAGTCCTCAATGACCTCCTCACCTCTGCTGACACCGGTTCCCTCAACATCCTCATCCTCCTCGACCTGAGTGCAGCCTTCGATACCGTGAGCCACACCATCCTGCTTACCCGACTCCAGGACATCGGTATCGAATGTACTGCACTCAGGTGGCTCCAGTCCTACCTCTCCGACAGATCCCACTTCATCTCCCTCAACAACCACTCCTCTGCCACAGCTTCAGTCACCCAAGGTGTTCCCCAAGGTTCAGTACTCGGCCCCCTCCTCTTCATCATCTACATCCTCCCCCTTGGTCAGATTCTCCGCCAATACAACCTGGACTTTCACTGTTACGCCGACGACACCCAGATTTACCTCAGCACCAAATCCCCCAACAACCCCCCCCCCCCCCCCTCACCCACATCGAATCCTGTGTGACTGCAATAAAATCCTGGATGCAACATAACTTCCTCAAACTCAACAGCAGTAAAACTGAACTCCTCCTCATCGGCTCCAAATCCACCCTCAGCAAAACCCCCAACCTGACAGTCACCATTGATGGCACCCCTGTTTCCCCCTCCACCCAGGCACGCAACCTTGGCGTTATAGTTGACCCCACCCTCTCCCTCGAGCCCCACATCCGTCAAGTTGTAAAAACCTAATTTTTCCACCTCCGCAATATTGCCAAACTCCGTCCCTCTCTCACCCGCCCTGCAGCTGAGCGACTCATTCACGCCTTCCTCTCCTCCCGCCTTGACTATTGCAACTCACTCCTCTACGGCATCAGCACTACATCCCTCAGTGGACTCCAGCGTGTCCAGAACGCAGCCGCCAGACTCCTCCCCCACACCAAGTCATGGCATCACATCACCCCGGTCCTCAAAGAACTCCACTGGCTCCCCGTTTCACACTGCATCCACTACAAACTCCTGGTCCTCACTTTCAAAGCCCTCCACCATCTGCCCCCCCCTACCTCACTGACCTCCTCTACCAACCACCCCGGTCCCTCAGATCCTCCTCAGCCGGTTTGCTTTCCATCCCCAAGGCCAAACTCCGGAGCTTCGGGGATAGAGCCTTCTCTGTGGCAGCCCCGAAGCTCTGGAACTCCCTCCCCCAAGACCTCCGTGAGTCTGAGCCCCTCACCCTGTTCCAGTCCCGCCTCAAAACCCACCTCTTCAACTCTGTATCCATCAGCCCCCCCCCTCTCAATCAACTTCCTCCTGACTGCCTTTCTGTTTTGTTTTGTTTCTTTTTGGCTTTGTTTGTCTACCCTCCCTCCCAAATGTAAAGCGTCTTTGGGTTCAAGAAAAGCGCTATAGAAATAAAATATATTATTATTATTATCTTATCTTAAATAAACGTTGATGTTTTGATAAATGTACATGTATACTGTACATATACATATTCCTATACTTGCAGGGATGTACGCAGGAGATGGTTACCGCAGTGAGAAAAAAACAGTAGAGCCTCTGAGCAATTTCTAGGACAAAGAGCTAATCAGTGGCCAGGAAATGTAATAATATTCGTAATTATTGGCATTCATAAAAGGGACATCTCTTCGGCGCCCTTAGGATGAGGGTCACGAGAAACACATCCGCTCCAGCCTTGCCCTCGACTGCACATTGTATTGTACGTGACTCCATCATTGTTCAAACATGAGACATACAATGTCTCATTTATCTCGCTGTGCTCTCCTCATTAACCATGCTACACTCTGAGATGGTCTCTGGAGGCCTAATAGCTGCAATTAGCCAAAGAGCATGCATGACACCCACCCACACACACGCACACACACACACACACACACACACACACACACACACACACACACACACACACACACACACACACACACACACACACACACACACACACACACACACACACACACACACACACACACACACACACACACACACACACACACACACACACACACACACACACACACACACACACAATGTATACATCACTTCAGGGGACATTACATTGACTTACATGCATTTCCTGCAGTCTTATCCTAACCTTAACCATAACCAACATGTGCCTAACCCTTAACCTTACCCTAACCAAGTCTTCACCCTAAACATAATGATTCCCCTCATGGGGACCTCCATTTTGTCCCCATAAGGGAGGTGAGTTCCCGCACGTGACTGTGTAAACAGATTTAGGTCCCCACAAGTATAGTAATGCTAGGCCACACACACACACACACACACACACACACACACACACACACACACACACACACACACACACACACACACACACACACACACACACACACACACACACACACACACACACACACACACACACACACACACACACACACACACACACACACACACACACACACACACACACACACACACACACACACACACACACACACACACACACACACACTGGGGATAGAAATTAAGAAGCTGTCAGAGGAAATTGTGGGACAGACCCAGCAGGCAGAAGCAGAGTTTTTGTGTGCACTTGCTAATAATGTTGGGCTGAAGGTGCCTGGTCGGATTTCATTGGATGTCAAGATGAGATCCACTGGGCCAGGATTAGCACAGGGGGTGGAGGAATACAAAATATAAAAAGCTTCCTAAGAATTAGAGGCTGTTTTAATAAAGACTGTTTTTATTCCACTAAAAGTACCTCCATTAGCTGTGTTCAAACCACATCATCCGTTTAATGTAATCTCAGCCCTGGTGGATAAACAATTGACTTTGTGAAGGCCGCGGGCGCAGATTTTACATAATTGAAGTTTCATTAGTTAATCCTCATTCCACTAAGTGTTTCTAATATACAGTAAATTAAATTGACAGGTCGGGTTGAGGGATGTTATATAATCAGATGGTCCATGGCCTATGCTTTTTAGGGATTAGAACTAGCTCTTTCGGATGATTGATTTGTTGAACCATCATTTAATCAATTCATCTGTCTCGACATTGATATTGTTTTTGCTCAATTCTACATGTATTTGCTGCGAACATCGGTTAAAGGTAGAATGGAGAAACCAGCTGGAGTGCGCTAGAATTTGAAAATACACAACCGGGAAAAATCTGCCCCTTCCTTCAGACTTCCTACAGAGCCCCTCCTCCAACACACGAACGTGCACATGACCAATGAGGGCACGAGATAAGTTTGTGCACGAGATGGAAGGCTGACAGGCAGGTAGGCCATCCAGTTAGGCAGGTCGGCCAATTTTTTCCAGCGCCACGGCTTCCACAGATGAAATGTTGTATGTACTACTACTTACTATCAAAGCATTTAATATATTCATTGCTATTGGGATGTTAAGAGCATTCCATGGAATATAACAAAGTGTTTCTGAAGTGAATTACCTACCCCACCTTTAAGGTATGCATGTGCTTATTTTGGCAGTAAAAGATTGATTGATTGATTGATTGATTGATTGATTGATTGATTGATTGATTGATTGATTGATTGATTGACTGACTCGTCTGCTTGTATGTACATGTGACATGAACTGCCTGTAACACTGATCAGGGAAAAGGAAGAAGATCTTTTTTTTAAGAGATTTGATTTATGATGATTATTTAACTCAATATGTCTAATATGTAACATTTTAGGGGTTTAGGGTTGGAAAAATTAGGGTTGGAAAAAACCATAACATACGACATATTTTCAACATTGGACAGGGCCATGCTATCTGTTGCCCTCTGCTTCCAGTCATTATGCTAAGCTAACAAACTCCATATTGAATGCATAGACTATAGACTGTATAAAGAAGTGTACATGTACACCAAAGAAGTGGACATGTACGCCATCACGTTAACCTAGCGAGCAACTCACGAAAACACCCAGACAATGCCGAGGTAGGGACATGTCAATCACAAAGTAGGCCCCGCCCTAAAGTATATCCTGCTTTTTCGACTATTTTACTTAAGATCAAATCATAATTTACAAAATGAACATCATGGTGTAATCAAGACTTAAAACTAGCGATTGGCACCATAAACTCATGCTTACAATGATTACTAAGAAGTAGGGTAATTTTCTCATAGACTTCTATCAAACGTCTTTTTGCAATAAGTAAAGGCCCTGTTGCCTATTGGACATAATGCAGGTCTAAAGCAAACATGAATTGGGGGCAGTGTTTCTGGCCACCTAATTAATGTAAGTGTGAAATGCACTCTGTTTTGGTCTCCACCATCTCTTGAAACAAAAAACCTGGCTCTTACAATGCTAAATTACTAATATGTTTCTTCGCTGATTGCTAACCGAGTACAAATGTATGACATGCCTATATTGTTCATGTTGCTTATAAGAGAGGTAGCTTATACGAATGGAATTATTATCCAAAGCAGAAACGGTCAACTGATCAAAAGACATTACTCTCAACAACATAGTCATTAATCACGTCTCTTACTAAGTCTTTAAATGCATCACTGGACTCGACAGAATCTGTATTTGTCTTGGAGTGAGCTGCAGCTCTCTCTTTGAGGACAGCTGTCAAGGTCTTACATAAAGGAGACAGATAGGCTGATAGGGGAGAGAAGGTATGATAAGGAAGGAACTAGGAAAAGGAGGAGGATGTGGCTGATGTCCAATTTCTATTTTCATGAAACCTTTGCTTCAATAGTTCAGTACTTGGATAAGGGGAAGCAGGAGAGGAGGAGCAAGATAGTGAACAAATAAAAATAAAGCAACAGGGAATTTGACAGAGAGGGAGGCGGTTTAATTGCTTCGACAACCTCACCAGCCGGAATTAAAACAGGAGATGGGATGTGGAGGAGACACTCAGGGGCTGATGGGGACAGAACAAGAACCAGTAATCTCCCGGAGAAGCTCCCATTATCTTACCCAGAGCCCGGTCCCTGGGGTAAACACACACATACACACCACAGGTAAACCCACAACTACACAAAGGAGAATGACTCAGAGACAAACGGATAATCTGAAAAGCAGAGAGGCGTACACGGATGCCGACAGACAGACGTGCAGGCAGACAGGCAGACAGGCAGGAGGGCAGGTTGGCTGCGCTCAGGCTCCCAATGTCCCCGAGCAGCTCGAGATATTGCTGCTCCACTGAACAGCATAATGACAGTCTCTTCTACTTCACATGGGCTGGCAGATGTGAAAATCTACTCATAGTCGGGTTTTTCTGCCTTCATCAGGAGAATACACTGTGGCGAGGCCCTTAGGGGAGCAAATATGGGACTGCAAGGCTGAAGGAGGGGGACGTCTTTTTAGGCTAAGTAAACTGATTCACGGGCACTTTGGATTGTGTCTACATGAGGGTAAATGAACAGAAATGAGCAGTTCTTCTGTTTGAGCTGTTATACTGGCTGCAGTGTGTGTGAGGGTTGAGCAATGCGGATCTCGATCAGACGCCTGAGCTCTGTGCCTTCACAAATTCATACCATTCATCGAGTATTATTTCACTACATTATTTCATTTTACATTCTATTTCTAGCTCATCTTATTCAATTTCACATGTATATATATATTCACTTCTCCTGCATTACCTGCACACACACAACCTTTTCTTGCACTATTTTATTTCTACCTTTGTTTCTCCTTGCACAATTTGTACACTTATTTTATTGTTTGATGTCTTATACTGTAGGAGGAGCCTAAGTCTTTCATTACCATAACTACACTGTAGCTAATGTGCTAATGAAAATAAAGCCTTTGAATCTTGAATTACTCCACAGGGAGCTTAGAAGAAGGGAGAGTGGTCTTCTGGTGAGCACACACACACACACACACACACACACACACACACACACACACACACACACACACACACACAAAGCACAACCAATCCTCGAGTGAACATTTCTTGATAGCCATTGCTATATACAGTATGGCTACTTTGTCAAACCAACTCAAAAGTTTGAATTATAGCCTCGAATTCCCTCTGTATTCCATCGTATACACACACACACACACACACACACACACACACACACACACACACACACACACACACACACACACACACACACACACACACACACACACACACACACACACACACACACACACACACACACACACACACACACACACACACACACACACACACACACACACACACACACACACACACACACACAGTATATTAGGGCTCCCTGGAGTCAGTCACTCCTCATTTGGTTATCCAGATGATTCCCGGGGAAATGATATCATGTGGCGCAACGATGCAGACGGAGAGGGTGATAGCGTGTTTTATTTGGGCTGATAGGATGGCAATTAGCCACGTAATGGATGGGCAGCCTATCATATAAGGCTAATTAAACAAGCATTCACGCTAAGTGGGTTTTTGTATTAGTGAAGACAGCCATCCGACTAGTTTTGTACTGTCGAATCATATCTTGTATTTAAGTAAAAGTAGAAATACCAGAGTGTAGGAATACTCTGTTACAAATAAATGTCCTGCACTTCAAATGTTAAAAGTAAAGTACACACATATTAGCATCAGAATATACTTAAAGTACAGAAAATAAGGGTACTCATTATGCAGTTTGGCCCATTTTCTAATAATATATAGTATATTTTGTATCTAATTAATAATGCATCAATCAATGTGTTTAACGTGTTGTAACTATGAATTGTAGAGGGGTAGAAGTACGATGTAGCAAAGATATACTCAAGTAAAGTACTTAGGTAAATGTACTTACTTTATACCACTGCATGTAAAGGGTGCCACATTTATCTTGAAATGATTATTTTTACTTTTTATATATTTTACCCAGACTCAACACCACAAGCATGTTTGTTTTGAATGATTTGCCTCTCTTGCTGACGGTAATCTCTGTGTTTAGCCGAGTATATATTTGTTTACATGGTGTGTTTCTCTGGGGGAAAGTGTGTACTTGAATGCTGTGAAATGAATCAATTAGGCTGCAACAACAGATCGGTGAATTTAACTTTTTCTATTGTCTTTCTTTGAATAAAAGGAAGTTCTGCGCACAATGCCTGAGGGCCTTTGTTTTCATCTTCAAGATTGCATTGTGGCTATTGTGGGCTTTTAAATAAGGGTAGTTGCAGAGTAGTGTGTGTGGTATTTTTTTTTTGTGCAGCGCAGACTCTAACTTTTAATGCACTATTCATTAATGTGCTTCTTCAGCAGATAGTGCGCTGAAGATAACCCCAGTCACTTACAGCAGTGCCTCCTCTCCTTTTGGGAGGGAACCGAAAAAGACAAGAAAGCAATTATATCTCTACCACCACACTCATTTTCAGGTACTCTCTCTCTTCTCTCTCTCTGTTCTCCCAAGCTAATGACAAATGGAAGAAGGGGTGCAGAGCTGCAGGTGCTGATGGTGTGTGTGATGATGGTGGGTGGGTGGGTCATGCTTCATTTCAGTTCATGCTATGGGTGAGAAGCAGCATTGACCACAAGCATTGACCGTTTACAGGGCTTTTAGCTGCCACTCGTCACTCCTAAAATCAGACTTAATGGTGACATTTTAGAGCGATGCGGCGACCGGTCATACTGCGCTTCCCGAGATGTTTTTCTGGATGAGCTGTGCATCTTTTCCGCGCTGAAACTGGGAGAAAGTGCCCACAAATACACCAGTTAAAATGTCTGTCTGTTCACCCAACATGTAAAAAACACACTATATTCTCAGTTATCTTTATGGGATCTACTCAGACACATACAGTAGTTTGTAAAGTGCTGAGTCTCATCTGTGACTTAGTTTAATAGTCTTGTTGTTACCCATCATTACATTTGAACGTTTGAAAGAGATGCCTTACATTAGCTTGTATCAAATGGGATGAGCACTGAATGTGAGCTGCAGATGACTTGAATAATTGAAACTAAATTGAAATTCGATTAAAATGTGCTCACTTGCTTCCACTTTCTGAGTAATCTCTATAAACAGATATATGTGGGAAAACATGTTGGTATTGAGTCATTCAGTTTTCTGTTTGTATGCCTTTAATGCAAGTTAACAGTCTGTGTGGAGAGCAGAACAGGCGGAACTGCCCATAAATGCAATCTTGGAAGCCATTGGCTGACATTTGATGAAGCTTTTAAAATCAGTGTTTTAGAGATTGTCATAACATTTCATATGAACATGCCAATTAAACTATAACCAAGTATCCTCTGGCTAAACTAGAAATCCTGAAACATTGGACGTCTTCAGACCGATAGCCGACGGGTTCTGAGATTGCTTCCTAAGTGGCATCGAAATTGTTAACCTTACAAAACCAACACTTACAGTGGGGAAAAAAAGTATTTAGTCAGCCACCAATTGTGCAAGTTCTCCCACTTAAAAAGATGAGAGAGGCCTGTAATGTTCATCCTAGGTACACTTCAACTATGAGAGACAGAATGGGGGAAAGAATCCAGGAAATCACATTGTAGGATTTTTAATGAATTAATTGGTGAATTCCTCGGTAAAATAAGTATTTGGTCTCCTACAAACAAACAAGATGTCTGGCTCTCACAGACCTGTAACTTCTTCTTTAAGAGCCTCCTCTGTCCTCCACTCGTTAACTGTATTAATGGCACCTGTTTGAACTCGTTATCAGTATAAAAGACACCTGTCCACAACCTCAAACAGTCACACTCCAAACTCCACTATGGCCAAGACCAAAGAGCTGTCAAAGGACACCAGAAACTAAATTGTAGACCTGCACCAGGCTGGGAAGACTGCATCTGCAATAGGTAAGCAGCTTGGTGTGAAGAAATCAACTGTGGGAGAAATTATTAGAAAATGGAAGACATACAAGACCACTGATAATCTCCCTCGATCTGGGGCTCCACGCAAGATCTCACCCCGTGGGGTCAACGTGATCACAAGAACGGTGAGCAAAAATCCCAGAACCACACGGGGGGACCTAGCCAATGACCTGCAGAGAGCTGGGACCAAAGTAACAAAGGCTACCATCAGTAACACACTACGCCGCCAGGGACTCACATCCTGCAGTGCCAGACGTGTCCCCCTGCTTAAGCCAGTACATGTCCAAGCCCGTCTGAAGTTTGCTAGAGAGCATTTAGATGATCCAGAAGAGGATTGGGAGAATGTCATATGGTCAGATGAAACCAAGATAGAACTTTTTGGTAAAAACTCAACTAGACGTGTTTGGAGGAGAAAGAAGGCTGAGTTAGATTAGATAGAGTTTTATTGTCTCCCTTAGGAGAAATTTGTCTTGGGCATCGAGATAATACACATAAAAAACATTCAGGTCAATCAGTCATAGATACAGAACAGAGATCACATCACAGTTGCATCCAAAGAACACCATACCTACTGTGAAACATGGGGGTGGAAACATCATGCTTTGGGGCTTTCTGCAGAGGGACCAGGACGACTGATCCGTGTAAAGGAAAGAATGAATGGGGCCATATATCGTGAGATTTTGAGTGACAACCTCCTTCCATCAGCAAGGGCATTGAAGATGAAACGTGGCTGGGTCTTTCAGCATGACAATGATCCCAAACACACCGCCCGGGCAACGAAGGAGTGGCTTCGTAACAAGCATTTCAAGGTCCTGGAGTGGCCTAGCCAGTTTCCAGATCTCAACCCCATAGAAGATCTTTGGAGGGAGTTGAAAGTCCATGTTGCCCAGCGACAGCCCCAAAACATCACTGCTCTAGAGGAGATCTGCATGGAGGAATGGGCCAAAATACCAGCAACAGTGTGTGAAAACCTTGTGAAGACTTACAGGAAACGTTTGACCTCTGTCATTGCCAACAAAGGGTATATAACAAAGTATTGAGATTAACTTTTGTTATTGACCAAATACTTTTGCAAATACATTCTTTAAAAATCAGACAATGTGTTTTCTGGATTTTTTTTTCCTGATTTTGTCTCTCATAGTTGAGGTATACCTAGGATGGAAATTACAGGCCTCTCATCTTTTTAAGTGGGAGAACTTGCACAACTTTTTTGCCCCACTGCATGTGGGCTTGTTGAAAAATGGGAAAATGTCTTGTCGCGAGATTCATAGGCTATAAAATACATGATGATGTTATTTAGGCAAATGCACACATCAAATGTTGACAATGTGTCTCCTATCAACGCAATAAGTGCAGCCTATTGGATGCTGAAGATTCCATGCATTGTATTCAAACAACTACTGTACTGTAGAAAACAAAGCATTTATCTGACAGCAGCCATACGTATTGTTAGCCAATTGCGTTTCATATTTGCTCTGACAGTGCAGTGATATTCTGCTCCTCTCCGCTCAGAGAGAGGCGGCTGGAAGACGGTCTTTCTTCTTGAAAGGATTTAGGAAAGCCGAAACAATGACTAAATTAAAGCGTTATCGTCTTTTTCTTTTCTCTCTCTGGCTCTTACACTCACTATTTTCTCATCTCTGTCATTCCCTCTATCATCTTTCAATCTCTGTCTCTCTGTTTTTCTGATTGATACACCCATTTCACGAAGATTTCACGCTTGAGAAATCCCAAATGGGTCTCCTCTCATGACAAACAGATCAATTTTTATAGACTTCAAAGTTGCTGGTCTTGAAAATTGTCTGAATATCCTCAGTTGTGTGGCGGCTCTTTCTCTCTCCCTAGCCTCCCTCTGAATCATGGGTTTCATATATACAGTCTATGGTTTCATATACTGCTGTTGTGTCGGTGTCATAAAACATTTATGAAGTCGGTAATATTCATCATGGTGTATTTTCACACAATCTTTCACAGTCAAATGAATTCGCTAAGGTTGGCCACGGCATATGTAAAAGGGCGAACGAGGCATTTTGAGGAGTCTGAAACATTGTACAATACGCTGACACAAAGACCAACATGATATGGTCTGGAGGTTTGCCATGTAAACAGCAGGGGGCTGAGCTTCTGAGCAATGTGGCTGTTACTGGAAAATAAAAAAATTCTAAGAAGCACTTACATTAGGAAAAATGCGCTGCAGTTTTCAAAACTATGCAAATATGCCAAAACACATCCGCATAGTTCACTAAAAGTGCTGCATAAACAAAACGAGAAAACGGTGACACTAAAAAGTGATGCACACAGCTGGGACCGTAGCACTTGTTGACATTGACGTTGGCAGAGTTAGCCTGTTTCATTATTCTAAGTGTTTTGTGAGTATATTTGAAATGACTAGGTTCGCTACGTTAGCTAGCTTACAGCAGATCTGCAATAATACCTGAAGGAATCACATTAAGACAAATGTTAGGTACATCTCCAGTGACTGATCGTTGGCCAATATTATAATCCCCGAACATCAACAAGTGTTACGGTCCCAGCTGTGTGCGTTTGTTATTTGCGGCGTTTTGTTCAAGCAATGCTTTACTCAGCGATGTGTTGTCAAGTTGGTGAAGATGTTTCTTCATTGCACAATTGTGTTTTTTCTATTTGCATCACTTTTGAAAGTGTAAGTGTTTTGGCCCTTTTCGGCCAACGTCGATAGATCTCTTAAAGGAATAGTTTTCCTACCTGGCTTGTTGAGATACTTTTGGCGGTCTGGAGTTGCCCTTTAGCCTGCTAACATATGCACAGACTCACACACACATGCACTGCACAGAAACACACACACAAAAAGCTCAATTGCAAACAAATATGAACATTAAGAAATACAAGCACTGCAAATGAATAACCACGCAGGAGTAATGTAATTAAAATGCCCATGCCTACACCTGCGGTGATCTTCTTCAGAGCAGATTCTCACCGTGAGCACGTGAGTCATGTCTCTAAGAAAACCCTTTGATCACAGCGGGATCTCGCGGCGGCAAGGTGAGCGGCACATTTACATCTCATTCAAAGAGTACACGGCAAGGTGAGCCTGCCTCACTGCTGCTTCCTGAGCGTGTGTGTGCTGCTTTTCATTCTCTATATTAGGTCTTCTGTGTATGCACCAAAGCTACAGGTTTTTAAAAAGGCTTCTTCCCCTCGCAGTATGATTTAATACATGTATACATTGGGTGAAGGTTCCTCTCCCAGCAGGCCTGATAGAAAAGGCTGCTGTTGTTTTTTTTTCGCAGCCTCACTTTCTTCTTAAAGTTTTATAACCATATCGGTTGGTTATTTTTTGTTGAAAAGTGTCGACATTGCACTTTCTTCTACTGCAATGGTGCCAACATGTCCCGCTACTCCAGACTGCATACTCAGTTGTTTTCTAATTCTAAAAAAAGGCCCCTGCAGACTAGAGAACCCACGGATTATATCGGCTCAACTGATTTACCTGATGTAAATATGAACAGCTTAATGAATAAAATATGAACAAGCTGTAATAGAAAAGGGCTAATTCCTATTAATAAAGTGGCATCTTACTCAAGGGCGTTTCTGTGCCCTTGATTTAAACCCCGTGTTCAAGCCCACAAAAACATCTTATTCTGGCTCCACCTGTGTGTGCGAGAGCAAGCGTGTGTTTTCGTGCGAGTGATTGTGAGCAAACCACAATTTTCAGGGCTGTAATTCTCCATCTGACTAGCAGGACTTCTCGACACGAGAGGCCTTGAGTGTGTATGTGTGTGCGTGTGTATGTGTGTGTGTACTACGGATGACACCATTTACAAGACTACTAAATCCCAACCAAGCAGGCAGCCACATAAGCAGCCAGAATGCTGGATTGTGCTCCGGAGAGCAATGACTCGTAACAACTGATGGGGGGACAGTAGGTGGAAGGACAAGTTGAGCTTGATTTACTCCTCGGCTAACAGTGGAGCTGCTCTGCCTGGTAGGATGTTAACATAAAAAAGAGGTATGGAAACCCTGAGAGGAAAACAATTCTGGTGATCCATTAAGTCTGATCTAAAATGTTTTCCTCCTTTTTGTCTATGACTTATGAACAGGTGAATAAATGGTCTTGACAGGATAATCCATGGGAGCCTGCCTGCAGACCTCCACTCTCAGGACACCTCCACTGTCAGTACAGGAAGTGATGATTCTGGCGATTTCCCGCCCACCGAAGGACTCGTTTGATGGAGGTGATGAGTCCGCCCACCGTACACTTTGGGTCGGCCTTGGTCAAGCCCTTTTGACCCCCCCAGCCTGGTTCTCGTAAAAATGTTTTTTGCTCAAATGACACCATGGAGATATGTAACGGGAGTTGACAGGGGACTCTGCCCGCCTCACGAGTGCCTATTCTCGGACACTTTTTTTCACTTTCCCTCCTATTTTCCCCGGTTTTATTATTTTTTGGCTATTTCACCCGGGGACATTGACCGGCCTCGGGTGACACCTTGTATTGTAATTAATATCAGTACAGTATCGCTTTTCATCACTTAGATTGATTGAACTGTTCTGCCCTTACAGCGCGTATCCCTATGCGTAGCTAGACAGTTAGCTAACATTTAAAAGTCCTCCAATAAAGATGCAAGGTTTTCTTTCTTGACTTTACTGTTGTTCTTTTACTTTGAAAAACTGTAACAATACAGAAATAAAACACATAAGTATGCAGGCTTTACATAACATATAAGTATACAAACGACACACATACTACTATTAGGAATTAGCTATCATTAGCATCACTATTAGCTAGCACACGTCAGAATCGTCACTTCCTGTACTGACAGTGGAGGTGTCCTGAGAGTGGAGGTCGGCACCGAAACTGTCCTGAGAGTGGAGGTGTGCAGGCAGACCCCTCTCGGATAATCTGCCTTGATTGTTTTTTCTTCTGTGAAACAGGAGGGGAAAGAAATATATGGCAGGGTCATTTTTGTAATTTGCCCATCGAAAGGTGGGGTAGGTAAGTTTGAGAAACCGGCTCGAGATACGCTTTTTGTTATATTCCATGGAATGCTCTTAACATCCCGATAGCAATGAATATCTTAAGTGCTTTGACAAAAAATCCATACAACTAATCATCTGTGGAAACCGTAGTGCTGTAAAAAGCACGACCAATCATCTGAGCCGGCTAAAGTAACTGGATGGCCTACCTGCCTGTCAGCCTTCCATCTGTGCACACACTTATCTCGTGCCCTCATTGGTCATGTGCGCGTTCGTGTGTGTTGGAGGAGGGGCTCTGTGAGGAAGTGGCAGATTCGTTCCGGCTGCGTATTTTCAAATTCTAGCGCACTCGAGCTGGTTTCTCCAAAATTACCTACCCCACCTTTAATTTGTGTGAAAAAAGTATTGACAGGTGAAATACATATATTTTTAAACAATTGTCGTTGTAATGCTCTTTTTTGGGCAAGAGGCTGACATATATAATAACCATGTGTTAAGGTAATTGTCTCCATGCAACTCACCATAAAGAAAACATAAATGCTTTTAGTTTAAAAGAAAAAAATCATCTGCTAAAACTTAATTATTCATGTTTAAAAAAAAAAAAAAATCTAAGCTTGCAAAGCCTGGCATCACTCCCCCCCCCCCCCCCCCCCCCCCCCCCCATTTCACAAATTAAAGAATCCAGACAGATTATCCCGTACATTTAAAGAATATTTAGGTCATAAAAACAGGAAAGATGCAATTAACATCGAACTAAGAAATTGCATCACCTAAATATTTTCTCTAATTTGCCTGTTCCATAGAAACTGAAAATAGTTTGGAGTTGAACAGAAGGAAAGAAAGATGGATGAAGAGAAAGTTATGATGGCACTATACCTGGCAGGTGAGGCAGCTGCAGCCGTCCAGCTCTAATCAGACCAGGTAATGATGCACCGCTCAGTTTGTCCAGTCCCAGACGGGGCCCAGAACAGGTGAGTCCGATTAGTCAGGAGCAGACACACAGCTCTGGTAAACACCAAGCAGACACAATTCATATTTCACAGCGTGATTGTTTTCAGCTGGACAGGATGGAGCTTATTCACCCATAATCATGTCTGAAATATGTCCCTGTTGGCATGCGTAGATTAAAATCTCTCCAAAGAGCGCTGTGCTTGTACTGTAGAGTGATTTTGCCCTTTGTTTGCTTTTTAAGCGTAACTTTAGAACTTTTCTGATAATATTTTCCAATCACGCCATGACAAAAATCTCATCAACTGCTCCACAAGCCACTGACATCCGAAACTGTCCTTCAAGGCCAAAAGCGTCGAACGAGGCAAACACATCTTAGGTTTGCAGCACATTTTTCTTCTCATATTGTAATGAGATACAAAATCGAACTGAGGTTATTATTATACCAAACACGTCTACAGGAGGTGACAGCCTACGTGGTATATCAACATCAGTTTAAAAATATGTCTCGGTTTATCCGTGAGCTGACAAGAGCTCAAAGGTCAAAGGCATATCTCATTGCAGAGGTAACGTCGATATGTTTAAGAGACGGGATTGATTTTGTGCTGTATTGGAGGGATGTGAACAAAGGCATGTCTGGCAAATTTCAATTTAGTATAAATCGATTTGTGTGTAGAGAAAGGTACGGAAAATAGGGAAAAGGTCAAAGATGTATTTCCTGTTTTGTTTCAGTACACACGAGTCATATATACAAACATGGGAATAATGATTGGTGTACAAACATACACGATTCAATTCAAGATCCAAAGGTTTCCATCACTATGTTACACTCGTGCTTCTATTGGCTAGCGCTCCAGCACATTGTACGTGATAGGCTAAGGGGCGGGACATCTCTCTAAGCTGTTGACCAATCACAACAGAGCCGGCCAGCTAACCAATCAGAGCAGACTGGGCTCTGGTTTCATACAGAGGGTGAAAAGATAAAAATAAAGAGCTTTTTGAACATTAAAGCATGGAGACTTGTCACAGTAGAGACACTAAATACTAATATGAACCTAAAAATGAGAATTTGTACTCTTCAATAAACATGGTGACTTATTCAAGCATACATCTTTAGAGGGTAATTTTAAGAAAAAGTCATAGACACTGTGTTTTGTCTCTGACTCTGCAACTACACTGAACAAAAATATAAACGCAACACTTTTGTTTTTGCTCCCATTTTTCACGAGATGAACTCAAAGATCTAAAACTTTTTCTATATACACAAAATAACCATTTCTCTCAAATATTGTTCAAAAATCTGTGATAGTGAGCACTTCTCCTTTGCCGAGATAATCCATCCCACCTCACAGGTGTGGCATATCAAGATGCTGATTAGACGGCATGATTATTGCACAGGTGTGCCTTAGGCTGGCCACAATAAAAGGCCACTCTGAAATGTTCAGTTTTGCTTTATTGGGGGGGTCTGGGGGGGTCCGAAAACCAGACAGTATCTGGTGTGAGGGGTAGGGTTAGGGTAATGTTGTGAATCGAGTGGCCTGTGTTCGTCGTCCATTACATATGCCTGCCCATACCATAACCCCACCACCACCATGGGCCACTCGATTCACAACATTACCCTACACCTACCCCTACCCCTACCCCTCACACCAGATACTGCCTGGTTTTCGGACCCCCCCAATAAAGCAAAACTGCACGTTTCAGAGTGGCCTTTTATTGTGGCCAGCCTAAGGCACACCTGTGCAATAATCATGCTGTCTAATCAGCATCTTGATATGCCACACCTGTGAGGTGGGATGGATTATCTCGGCAAAGGAGAAGTGCTCACTAGCACAGATTTTTTCAGATTTGTGAACAATATTTGAGAGAAATGGTTATTTTGTGTATATAGAAAATGTTTTAGATCTTTGAGTTCATCTCATGAAAAATGGGAGCAAAAACAAAAGTGTTGCATTTATATTTTTGTTCAGTGTAGTATGCTCATGCTAGTGGCTTGTTGGGTCCAAATGGCTTGTTGAGATCAACATCCAGTCACATTCAAGTATAATGATGCGGGGAAAAGAGAATTGTCGTATATGCTTTCAATTATTCCCCCCTGCATTGTCCGTACATGCACCATATCATTGTGCAGATATGACTGCTCTCCAATTTCCAACGATTTTCCGTCAACACCGGTGCATCACACGCCTTCCATTATCTCCTGAAACTCAAGATCTCGACCATAAATGACAATTTCGCAGATCGATACGGTAATTTCATACAGGAATATACAAGCAGTTACAAATGGGGTTACAGATGGGGCTGGGGGGGTTGGTATGTGGGGAGAGATGTCACATGTTATCCCCAAGACACGGGATAAAAGCAGACATCAGAGCATCTGTCTGGCGGCTGTGAGTATCAGCAGGAAAATGGACAACTGGACACTTTTATCTGCAGGCTTTGATGTTGGTGAGGAGGCTGATGGAGGTTCAAGGACGACTGATCGGAGAGAGAGAGGGGGGTGGGGCTGATGAATGGGATAGGTAGTGGGGGGGAAAGTGGCCACGTATGCAAGAGAAAAAAGGACGGGATAAAAGAGAAACATAAGGAGTGAAAAAAGGAAGAGACAGGTGCCTGAACAGCGCCTGCTCTTTAAACAGTTACTGTTTGATTCCATTACACTTCTATTACAGCTGTAGTTAATGGCTGTGTCACAGTCTATTAACTGCATTCATCTTCGCCTCTGATATATAACGGGACATCAGCGTTGTACATAGACAGATGACTGTGGCTCCAAACTCGTACCTTATTTCCATGCATGTGATGAGGTTGAGGACTCGCAGAGACGTGGGACATTCAGCAGAAACATATTCATACATAATGTACAAAACAAACACGGTAACACAGACATGTATCTTTCTGCCCACACTGCCACACTATCGTAGCACTGACAGGTGTGATACATGGGACTGGAGAGAGGTGGTTTTAATCTAAATGCGTCAGTATCTGTGGGATCAGAACACATGACTGTAAGCATATATTCCGCTCTGACAGACATTACATACACGGCAGGAAAGATATACTGTAGTACACGATGGATGCATACACACATGAATCTGTTCACAGCTCAATTCTGACTGTTGATTACATCCCTCTGAATGATTGATCTATTCAACATCGTGAGCTATTTTATATCATGTGGAAAGGATGCAGATAATAAGGGTTCAGTAGATATTAAAGGCTGATTTGAATGTATTATTATTCTAATGCTGGTCTGCCAAACCACAATTGCCTACGATGTATAACATTTAATAACACGAAATCCAGCAAGAACTGTAATAATCCACTCCACAATTACATTTAGAAAGATAGGGAGAATACCCAGGAGTAAAATAATGTGTAAATAAATCTCACATGATTATTATTCAGAAGATTTCCTACTCTAATGCAAAAAGGAGAAACCCTCTCTTCACAGACTGAGGAGGATAACTTTATGGGTATATTTTTGACAGCCTGAGTTATAGCGCAAATCCTTAGAGTATCTCTCCTGGGTTGAGGCAGTCTATACAGCAGGTGATGTTCCATACACACTGTGCCCACGCATCCCTATAATGCCAGTACTAACTCTCTGGAAAATCCCATGTGTACTTTGTTCAAGTTTGTTTGACAGTAACTATATCTCCCTACAGCAGAAGTTCTTTTTCTGACACTTTTTTGCTGTAATTTCTCCAACTCTATTGCGTGTGTCGGAGTTTTTGCACACAGCACAACACCTGCCATTATATACGTATGGGAGACACTAATAATACACATAGGCTTCCTCTTATTTATGATCAAGTGGGTTTCAGCATTGAGCAAACCTTGTGAAGAGCAGATTTGTATGATGAATGCTAAATGGACTGCATATCCATTGCCCTTTTCCAGTCTTCAGCACCCTTCAAAGCACTTTTACATACAGTATACGTACGAGTCAGCCATCAGCCAATCACGGACAATTATACAGAGACTGTGGGTGTTTCTCAATGTCGAGGAGGCTTGCTTGGTAGCACATGTACCTCTGAGTCAGTTGCTTCAGAAGCGAGGCAAGAATCCTTCCTAGCCTCGGAAAACAAAGAATGGTCGAACAGGCTAACAGGTGAGCATCATATGCGAGGCCCCGCCTTAAAGGAATGGTATGCTCATGACACTCATTTTTTTAAAATTATCATCCGATAAAACAGACCAGTCTCTGCCAGTCTCTCTTTTTTTTTTTTTTATCCGATGACATTATCAGTGATTTTAAACTGATTATATACCGAAATAACATCAACACTGTGGGCGCCGCCATTTCCCGGACGTGACGTAATCCATGCGTTTGGTTTTCGAAGACACGTTGATCTCCATGTTATTTACTGTAGTTTCTCTCTTCAAATATGCCTCACTGTATCGCGAAATATTGCCATAATTCGGATAGGAACAATCCACGGAATGCTCGGTTCCATCTGTTGCCAAAAGGTAAGCGTAAGAAGTACATTCAGAGGCAGTGGCTAGCGAAATGTGGCCGGCCCGAACCGAGAGATTTACAGGCTCATGTATGCAGCGAACATTTCACATTTCCGGACGACTACTCTGAGAGTATGATCAAACATAACATGGGATTTAAAGAACAACCATTACTCAATGGAGATGCAGTACCATCGGTCTTTCTGGTGTCATCACCGACCAGGACACCAGTTCGGCCAGTTGAGAAATCGTCCTCTGCAAGTGTGAAGCGACGGAGGAGCAGAAGTAGTGCTCGGAGTAAGAATAAGGTATGTTATAGCGCATTTCCATTGCAGCGGCTAGCCCCGTTTTAAGGTCCAGGCCAGGACAGTTTTTGGTGGCCTTTCCATATAGCGTAGGACCGGCTAGTGTGTATTTTACCCCAGTTTTTTCCGGCCCCATAAAATCGTGATTCTATGGCCAGGGACAACGAAGCTGAGTATGCTAAACTAGAGAGGGAATCGCTAGCAAGGGTGGTACTACATGCATACATATAGTATCTTATATCATCTTCCCATTATACACACATGCATTTCCAAACATTTGGACTACCTATGTTGCAAATGTATTATCTTTTCAATTTACACACGGCATCTATTGCACGTCTGTCCGTCCTGGGAGAGGGATCCCTCCTCTGTTGCTCTCCCTGAGGTTTCTCCCATGTTCCCTTTAAACTGGGGGTTTTCTTCGGAAGTTTTTCCTTGTACGATGTGAGGGTCTTAGGACAGAGGGTGTCGTATTGTCATACTGATAAAACATCAAAACGTCTTCCTCTGCTGACGAGTCCGAACTCAAATATTCAGCCATGTTTCCGTGTGTTGACAAAGTGAACGCATGGATGACGTCACGACCATCACGTGACTACTGAAAATGGCAAACATGGCGGCGGCCAGACGGAATATACAGGTCTTGATAAAAAAGAGCTATAAAATCATTATTTACCGGGGAATATCGCTGATTTCTTCAGGGTATGGTTTAAACATAACGTTTCACTAAATACTGAAGTTTTGATTAATTATCTAATGAGTGGACCATTCCTTTAAATGGAGCGCGATTTCCGCCAAAGATTTGGAAATTGGTCCGTGTGCAAAGCATTGTGGGGATTTTAAGACCGCGGCGTCTACACATAGCAGCCTCGAAATTTCCCGCAACAAAGTCCGCCGGCCTCGCTAGAATTCCAAGTATGCTGGACGTTGGAACAGTCCTTCGGCGGGACTCGATGACGTAGTATCCTTGAAATAGTGTCTCTGGAGCGGCCTTCCTCGACATTCAGAAACACCCAGAGGCTGCCATACAAGGTGTCAATGCTATCTGGAGCAATTTCGGGTTCAACCAGACCATCAGGCAGATGGTTGTAATAATAATAATAATAATACATTTTATTTGTAGGCGCCTTTCATGAAACCCAAGGACACCGTACAATTTGTTAAAAAAAAGAAGAAAAACGCTTATATGCAACAGAACACGATAAAAACACAAACAGGAAATCATGGAGGAGACAGTCAAGTGGACACAAATGGAACATATAATGGGGGGCACTACAGTGAGTAAGCAGATTTGAACAGGTGGGTTTTTAATTGGGATTTGAATATGGTGGTTGTGTCTGACTGTCGGATGTGCGGGGGGGGGGGGGGGTTCCAGAGTCTGGGAGCAGTGCAGCTAAAAGCCCAAGCACCCATGGTGACGAGGCGTGGGGTGGGGACGGTCAGCAGACCAGCAGAGGGGGAGCGGAGGGAGCGAGAGGGGGTGTACTCCTGAAGAAGGTCAGCCAGATAGGGGGGGGCCAGGTTATGTAGGGCTTTGTAAGTGAGCAGTAGGTTTTTGAAGTTGATACGGGATTGAACCGGGAGCCAGTGGAGTCGGATGAGGATGGGGGTGATGTGTTCAGATATATGTATCCTATAGTTTCTGTTAGGATAGAAAAAAAGTAAACTCGAGATCCACTGAGAGAGCATCTCAGTGGATCTCGAGTTTACTTTTTTTTTTATCCTAACAGAAACTATAGGAAACATTTGAGATAAAGTTGCTGCATGAGGCCTATACTTCAAATGTGTGGCATATAATAGAGAAGTGATAAAAATGAAGAAAATCCATAAATGTCTAAAGCCTCAATTAACTGCATGATACAGAGCACTTTCATCGCGGAGGGAACTTGTGAATCAGTGAACAAAGGAGTGATTCAGAACACAGGAACATTTCAACACAGAGTTGGAAAACTAGGCATCTCTTTCCTTTTCAAACGGATGATAAAATCCAATCTGAGCGCAGCAGCAGCAGAAGCGAATACATCTGTATTCGTATGAAACAAAGGCAGACAAGGATAAAGAGCTCCTTGCACGTTTAGTTAATTTCATAAGGGGATTTTGCATGGTCCCAGCAGTGCCTTCGAACGAGCCGCTCTGAGACGAGGCAGCTCTACTCCCTGCTGGCTCTCGCTCCCCAGCATTAACCTATTTAGGGCGGCTTTTAGGCCTCTCCATCGCCCCTATACTCTTTCACAATTTATGATGCCCAATCAATACGGAGTGGAGCACCTAGATGAAAAATGGTTCAGGGGAAAACCGCATCAAATAGAGGCCCCTCCCTTTTCCATGCAAGAGATAGCACTTTTCAAAATTAATATAACCTGATACACAACGAGGAGACTCCAGACTGCGCAATAACACGACAGAGCCCAGAGGCTAAAACCCTGTTAGAGTTGTTTTATTTTACCCTTCCTCTTTCCCCCGTCATCATCAAAAGCTAATAAAGTAATTATGCTCAAAAACAATGAAATAACTCACAGGGCTGCCGCCTGTACAGAGATGATCGTATCAGCCTTTTGGCAAAAGCACCTCACAAAAATGATATTGTCACTTACCTATTAATGAAGACAAGTTTGCAGGCACGCTTTGGTCCATTTTAATTTATATTAATTCTCTGTCAGCCCTCGTTATGGGCATTATTAAACTGCATCCGGAAGCAAAACAAGGCTTTTGACCCGAGCAGAAGATGAAATAAATCTCTCTTTATCATTTAGCGGCTGTGAGCAGGCAGAAAACCTGAACAAACAACCTGGCAGAGGGAACTATGTGAGGAGAATTTAGAGGGGCTAATAGAGTTAGCAGAGCTTTGAATACATTTAAAAAGGGTCTATGCGAACTATGCAGACCCAAAGAACTGAGTAAAGTGCCATTGCACCAATAGCCTTATTATAGCCCTCTTTTTACAGCAGACATTTTGACATGTCACATGGAGAAAGAAGGTGTGGATAATCACATTTCCATGGTTTCAGTATGAAGCAGCATGTGCATGAAGTGTCAGTCAGATGAGTCATGTCGCTCTCAGTCTCAACATGTCACATGCAGTATATTAGCAAGATAACGTTTCCTCTGCTAATACAGGGAGCTAACCACGGCAGTTTCCGGTGCAAATATACAAGTAACAATAACATATGTTGTGTGGTGCGACATTAGGGATGCTTTCCATTTCACATTAACGTTATATCTACTAGAAGTTGGAACTTAAAGGTCCCCTATTATACTGTTTTCATCAATATGTTATAGGTGTCAGATATATACAAAACCTTTCTCTGAATGTTTGGCTCCAAACACCAAACAGAGCATTGCAGCATTACCCATAATCCCCTCTGTTTCAGCCCTGTTTCCAAAGTGCTGATTCTCTGTCTGTCACTTTAGATGTAAATAAGGAGCCCCTCCCCACGCCCCTCTGAGAGACATTTGGTTACAAAGAACACAATGGTGCTCTAGGAGGAGACTCAGGTGATAAGGTGGGGGGGGGGGGGGTTACCTTGGTTGCTGATTGGCTAATGGTTACACAAGACAACACATCGTTATGACATCATAAAGTGGCCAAAATCTGATCAGCTCATTTTCAGACAGGTTTTTATAGAAATGGATCAAAAAGAGAGAGAATATTTTTCCCTGAAGCTTTCAGAGACATGGAGAAGAGGGGACACATGTTGATGTAGAAGAGACATGAAGAAGAGGGGACACATGTTGATGTAGAAGAGACATGAAGAAGAGGGGACACATGTTGATGTAGAAGAGACATGAAGAAGAGGGGACACATGTTGATGTAGAAGAGACATGAAGAAGAGGGGACACATGTTGATGTAGAAGAGACATGAAGAAGAGGGGACACATGTTGATGTAGAAGAGACGTGAAGAAGAGGGGACACATGTTGATGTAGAAGAGACATGAAGAAGAGGGGACACATGTTGATGTAGAAGAGACATGGAGAAGAGGGGACACATGTTGATGTAGAAGAGACATGAAGAAGAGAGGACACATGTTGATGTAGAAGAGACGTGAAGAAGAGGGGACACATGTTGATGTAGAAGAGACATAAAGAAGAGAGGACACATGTTGATGTAGAAGAGACGTGAAGAAGAGGGGACACATGTTGATGTAGAAGAGACGTGAAGAAGAGGGGACACATGTTGATGTAGAAGAGACATGAAGAAGAGGGGACACATGTTGATGTAGAAGAGACATGGAGAAGAGGGGACACATGTTGATGTAGAAGAGACATGAAGAAGAGGGGACACATGTTGATGTAGAAGAGACATGGAGAAGAGGGGACACATGTTGATGTAGAAGAGACGTGAAGAAGAGGGGACACATGTTGATGTAGAAGAGACGTGAAGAAGAGGGGACACATGTTGATGTAGAAGAGACATGAAGAAGAGGGGACACATGTTGATGTAGAAGAGACGTGAAGAAGAGGGGACACATGTTGATGTAGAAGAGACGTGAAGAAGAGGGGACACATGTTGATGTAGAAGAGACATGAAGAAGTGGATTTTGTATAATAGGTGACCTTTCAGAGCAGTACTGCATCCACCTCCAAACTGGTTGTGACCGTGCTGAAACATCCTCTGCAATGGATCTGGTGGTTAAAGCGTGGCGTTAGAATATATTCATACATAATTCATATGTATCATTATATGATACTGCAATCGAAGTGTCGAGTCAGAGCCGACCACATTGCAGGGAAACCACAGGTCATGTTGCATTTTTAATAAATGATATACAATAACCTGCTGTTTTGCTCTTACTGAGCTGTCGAGATTTTCCTCTACGCCTCCCGCACTAAAGTAACAAAGGTGATCTGTATAAAGAAAGCCTGATGACTAATATTATTGAAGAGAAGGTCGTGGATAACGTCCACATCAGAAACTCTGCATCACAACACTGGATCTAACAGAATGAATGGGCAGCGATGAGCTAATGAGGCTGAAACGGCTCCATTCCAGTCAATTTAACCGAGCGGCCTTTTTGCATTGTGATCACGTCCAGAAGCAAAACACACCTCATACTGTAGCTCTTCATGTACATTCTCCAATACTCAAGGTTTCAGGTGTCCCTATCCAAGACAAACCATGTCCACGCTCAATCCTCCTGTGTTCACAGTTGTCTTTCTGGCAGCCATATTGGTCGTTTTACCCTCCCTACCCTCCACCCTCCAGGCATTCCAGGAAGACAGAACTATTGTTAAATGATCCATTCGTTCTCTGTGGCTCCGTCGGCTCGTCCGGAGCTTCTGGTCAGTGGAGAGTTGCTAATCTGCCATGCTGTCTGTGTTTGTGGGGCTGGAACAGCACTGGGTGAATGCTAATTGTATTCCCTACACAGCAGCACACCTACCAGTCTAACTGTCCGTCTGTCTGAACTGACAAACCACCCGTCTGAACACTTGACTGTCTAACGGCATCAATACTGTATTTACGAAATATCTGCCTGTGTCTGAAAACCTTGGCCATTTGAATTTCTGCAAAGCTGATTACCTGTCAAGGCAACAAGAGGAGTTCTGGCCACATTAAAATATATATTGGCCCCCGACATCACAGATCATGGCAACCCTTTGCGATTCCACTCCGTTATTTTGCATATATTGAGTGTTGTGTTTTTATTTAGGTCTTAATGTGTGCACATGTAAAAATGTGTCTTGGATTCTGTGTATATATATACCGTACTTTTCGGACTATAAGCCGCGACTTTTCCCCCCCATTTTATTTGTACAGCTAACGGCCACTAGGGAACCTCCTAAATCTATGGATTTTACAGGTAAAATTAACCACCTTTAACACTACGGGCTCTATGACCGGTCCGCGCCCGCCACCTCTAAGCGGCGGGCTCCAGCAGGAAAAGCTGGAGGCCGGAAAAGAGACAGGTAGCGCGCCAAAGTAAAAGTGGAACCGAGAGACAGAACGAGAGCAAGACAGACGGACCATTTAGCTTCTGCGGCTTATATGCAGGTGCGCTTTATAGTCCGAAAAGTACGGTATATACATATTTTCACACATATTTGATATACATTAGTTTTATATTCGGGATTGTGGGAAACGGTATTTCGATCTCTCTGTCTGTACACACAAACTGGAAGATTGACAATAAAGTTGACTTTAGAACCCAATTGACACATTTCAAGTTTTTAAATAACTCTACCTTTGCAACGCTCTTGAAAGCCTAGGTTATACTCCATAAAATATATGGTCACAGACAACTGCGACACATTGTACTTCTGTCATACCGTCAGCTTTGAGAATGCGTTCCACATATGCACAGTAGATCGCTACAACACCATTATGATGAAGTGTCTGTGTGGGCTGTTTGTGTGGTCACAACACGTTGGCAGTACACACACATAATCTTTATTCTGATTACAAATGTAGTAATCACTGACGCGTAAAGTATAACATTGGCTAGCTTTACAGTGTGTTATTCGTCCTTTACATTCTCTTTGAAAGTTGTCTTGATTACTTTTCAATCAACCGAACTGCAGACATGAAACAGTTTGGCAGAACTAAGTGTGTCAGGTGGGTCTTTGCAAATCAGCTACTTGTCCTTCAAAGCCAAAGTTAATAACGACTTTACTGCAGTCATTACAGGACATTAAAGGTGGAACCTGAGTGCGGCTGTGAAATCAGGGCAGGGGAGCATCGGCCTCAGCGAGCACCGAGAATGGATCTCTCGCCAGGGGGAAAATGCATGTGGTGCATTATTATTATTATTTGATTAGGTGAAAAATGCTTTGTAAAGCATTTATTGCAGTGAGAGGCCAACGCATATGAATTTCTCACTGGGATGATGTGCTGCTGAGCTCCTTCCTCTGCATGGTGTCTCCATAAATATTCAGCCCCACGGTCCAGGGGTCATGTTGGGCGAGAGGAGAGCAGTGGTTATTCAAACTGCTGGAGTGCTGCAGAAGGTTGATACGGATCATGTTGACTGAGTGACCCTTCAGCTCGCCTCTTTTCTTCTGTACATAATATTTAAAAGTATCCTCTATTTTACTTTCTAAACCTTGCATCCCTTCACTTTTTCTATATCGGTCCCAATTTGCTTCCTGTCTTCCTTTCTTACCTCTAGGGCAGGGGGTCAAACTCAATTTCATCGCGGGCCACATGAGCATTATGGTTGCACTCAAAGGGCCGGTTGTAACTTTAAGACTATATAAATATACATATATAAATATTTAAAATAATGTATTATTTTACATTATTGCCTCTGCATTGGATTATTATCGGATAGGGTAATAACTTCATAATTAACTACGACTGAAAGCAGAAGTCTAGGGCAAATAATTGCAAGTCTGAGATGCATTGTGGGACATGTAGTTTATGGGCAACCTGCTTCTGTAAATCGCCATGTAACCGTATAATAAACAATATATTATCATTATATTCTTTGCCAGCTCTTGTGGGGCCGCATGAAGTGAAGTCGCGGGCCGGATTTGGCCCCCGGGCCTTGAGTTTGACACCCCTGCTCTAGGGGTAACATCCAATCACAGAAGAATCCTTTGGAGTCACAAGATTCCTATCTTCTTAGATAACAATTTACAAAAAGAAAATGTGATTCTTCGTAACGTCTCCACAGAAGAACCTAGATATCTGTGTTGATAGTAATCTCCACACCAATTCAAAGTTGGGTCAAGCATTTGTTGAAAAATATTGTTGTTATTATTAATGTTATTTTGTGTGCAGTTTATTCAAAATATCAAGAAAATAGGATAGTGCAATTGGAAAGTGTCTGAGAAATTAAAAGCTAGTTGGCCTTAGCCTAACAATTTTATTATGCAACAGGCGTTATTTGTATTGCTTGTAGAATGTGACCTTGTTATTTTTGAAGTCAGATAAATACAAAAACATATAAAAATGTAGGGTTATGAAACTATTTAATCTGAACAAATAATATTTGAATTGACTTAAAGAGCCTGTGACACCATCCCAACAACTGTTGTGCAATGAAATATTGGGCTACTAGTAATCTTGAACCGTCAGTTTAAAAAAGAAGGTGCGATACCGTTCCGTTAAATATCAATACTTTCGAACATCGCGGGAAATTCCTTCACTCATTTTGAAGTTTTGGGGGAAGCCGGAAGTGACGTCAATGCGGGAACGCTTCGAGAGCCAAACACGGACAAAGTGTGTTGTCATGCGTATAAATGGTGAATTACTGAGATTAGGCACGTTAATAACGTTTTAATGAAATTGACTACAGTATATTCATATTTGTCAGTGTTTTCATGTCAATTCGGCGACATAAACATAAATGATCGTGGTGAAGATGATGATTACATTAGGATTAAAAATCGGGAGTGAGAGCTGCTGAATTTCCTCCCGTCGGATGTGATATAAAAACAAATCGATTATTTTTGTAGTTGTAAACTCAAGTGGATGAAACTACATTTATTAGTGCTTTCATGTCAATTCGGCGAACATATGATACATTAAATGATCGTGAGGATGATGATTACAAATCGTTTGTTTGAGCCGGTCTGCATTTACTGATGAGAAAACAAACCGATGCTTGTTGTAGTTGTAGTACACCAACAACATGCATTAAACGTGTGTTTTTTTACCACAATGTTGGGGAAATTAATGGATACAATGCATGGATCATTATTATTATTATTATTATTCCCACTCCGATCGGGACACTAGGTCCACCGTTTCCCCGCAGCGAGGCTCCCCCCGTTGACAGTTTACGTGGGCTGGGTGCAGTGGCGGACGGGCCATCGGGCGCCGGTACCGAAGTGGGCCGGTCGGATAAGTAACTAGCACATCCCCCATAGGCGGCGCGTGAGGCTCAGGTTTGAGAAGGCTAAATAACTTCTTTTACCTGACGCTGCCCGCCTCCGGCGTCTATAGAACAGAGATCAACTCAGTGTGCGGAGTTTAAATCTCTCAAGTCATATTACAGGATAAAGGAAATACAGTTTAAACTGCCGTATGCAGAGAAGACGCCGACGTGTTGCACTTATCATTCATATCACACTGATATCACATCATCAATCAGATCATCGATCATATAATATCACAATATATCATATATTTCCTGATCTGAGTCAGCTGAGCCGTATCTGGCCGTGCAACACTCACAGTGTCACATAGCCTACTGGATGCAGAAGTATTATTTTAAGCAACAGATTATGTTGACGAAACACTCGAGTCAAAAGTAATTAAAGTCAGATCCACTCGTGTCTTAGACGTGAACGCGCTCTCAGCTGGAGAGAGAAACCCTGGCTTGATTTACCGAGTTGATAACCAGCGTCGTAGGACCGCTTAGCGAGATCTCGTTTGCTGGTTTGTTGTTGTTAGTTTGTTTGTTACTCAAACATATCCAGGGTCTGTTGAACTGGCTTCGTAGTACAGGGCACAGGTGGCTAGCAGCGCTAATGTCAAAGACACAGACATTATACATTATATTTGTATTTTACCAGGATGCAGTGACACAAATATTTACATATTTACATTTACTAACTACAGCACCCGCCGCCCCTGACATCCCCACTCCCCCCGTTGACAATTTACTAGCGGTACCGAAGTGGGCCGGTCGAGAGTCCCGGGATGATTTGTAGTCCCAGTCCACCACTGGCTACATGACCATATGATCGCCCATATTGACGCACCTCATTCCTAAACTTCTAACAGATACAACATAAACCGATCCTTCAGCCTCATATGAGCTCTCAGACACGTTCAACATTAACCTGTCATTGCTGTCTGAGCTTGCTGCTGTGTGCGCCGTCGTGCGTTTACATCTGACTGTATATATATAAAGGTTTACATGCAGATGCTGGGATCCTGGACGGTGCAGCTGGAGCGCTGTGCCCGCAATGACGTCACCCATCATTTGGCGGGACTTGAAGAATCCGCGAGAAGATCCAGAAAATTGTCAACATTGAAGGCAGATTAACGGTTATCAAAGTACAAATATCCCAAATCAGTTCAGTAACGGTTTCAAGGGGACAATATTTACTCAAATTGATGGGTTTGGATGATGGGGGAAACCGTGTCACAGGCTCTTTAACCCTATAGTTCCCTGTTTGCGAAAATAAAAAAAGCTTTACACTGTGTCGTGTACCTCCAGAGCTTTGCAAAACACCTTCAACTGCATCAAAAGCTTTTCGGTCACTTATTCAGAACATGATTCACAATTTGGTGCCATTTCTAGTTTCTTAGAATCTGCTCCTTGTTGAATATCCGTCCTTTCATTCCTCCCTGCCTCTGTCCTTTGTCCCTCCCTCACTCACTCTGCTTTTGTTCCTTTCCACTTTGTCTAACTCCCACCTGAAAGCCGGTTCAATTAGCCATCCGCTCGCCCGGCCCCAGCCGCAGAAGCAGTGTGACCGGCCACTCTGACGGCGTGTCCCGGGGATCAGGTCAGGTGAGTGGGCTGCAATCAGACCCTTTGATTACTCCCTTAACCACGGCACAGCAACACCTTACCACGGGGTTACCACTGCCCCTATTAACCTGTTAGTGTGCACAACCACCCGCGAGGAAATTGGATGCTGCTGAAGGAAGGATTCGATGTGGTGTTTTCTAATGGAAATCATGTCATGTGCGCCCTTCAGCTGCGGCAAAATAAGATCTAGAGGTGGTGTGTGTGGGTACAGACATCAAAGTAATCAGCAGCATCGAGATTACCTTCTTTCTCTCTCAGAGCCTCGCACTTAATTGTCTGTTACCTGTTTTTCGTTATCCAAACCCATTGGATCAAGGTCTCTTTTCACTGCAACATAATGGGAAACACTTGGACATATCTCAAACAGGAATCAGGGTATCTCAGTGTTCACTTCCTGGTGATAACAGGTCCTACAAGAACAGCAATTAGCTGGAAGACCCCCTGATTTTAATTGTTTTTTTTCACTGCAATCTTTACCTTTGCATGTTTTTTCTCCATTAAGGGGATTATTTGAATGCTCTCAGCTAATTATAATATTATAGATAAGACCAACGTTCCCTAATGGCTTTGTGGTGATAATGTAAGCAATATGACAGACAGGAAAGCTACATGTCAGCTGATTTTATACAATAAGCTTACATGGTTCTAAAGAGAGACTTTATAGCCAACTGTGTCAAATATTCCTCAGAGTTAAAGAGAGCTCGCATTAGGCCATTAAGCCACATGCAATGTAAACGAATGCATTTGAGAAAGACAAAACAAAAAGACTTGCGATGCCATAATGCTGGGATTTATGGGGCTACTGTGGACCATTGCAGCTCTACTTTGGAGTCAATTACACGAGGCTGCACTCCAATGGGAGGAATGAGCCTACGGAGGGAAAGGATGTCAGTGGAGGAGCTGATGAAAGGAGGGTAAGATCTCATGGTTGCAACACAGACCTTCTTCTGATCAGTGCAGTGTGAGGTTTCACTGAAAACCTTTGAATCTGTCGAAAAAAAGAACTCCTGCCTCGACACCAGGGGCGTGAAACTCAAATACACAGTGGGCCGGACTGGTTCAATGTGTATCGCAAAACGTATTACACATATTAAACCTGGGACTAACAAAGCTTAAATGATTGCCTATAAAAACAACATTAAATAATCAGTTGCATTTCTTATGGCTCCATCTGCAGCTTTCCCCAAGTCATTTCTTATGATTACATTTTCCACAGGCAAAAAAACAGCTTCAAAAAAAATATTTCCCTCAAAGAACAAACCAAACATGTCCTGCTGTCGTGAGAGAGAACGTGCAGAAGGACACATCCATGTAAAGTCAGTGTGCTGCTCTGTGATGCTAGCTCAGACACTTGGCATCTCATCTTGGGTGCAGGTTCATCGATGTTTGGGGTCAGGCTCTGAGCGGAGGAGACCCTCAGGATGGAGTGAAGGTGTGCGTGCAATATACCGGCGGGCCAGATCTAACAGGAATTAGAAATTATCCTGCGGGCCGAAATTAAATCCACCAAGGGCCTGATTTGGCCCCCGGGCCTTGAGTTTGACACATGTGCTCGACACTGTTCTTTAAGGTGATGCAAGAAATAAAGTGTTGTGTCTCGTCAAATGTGTTAGTTGTGTTCTGTCATTTCCTGTTTTATTCTGTACAGACCTCTTGTCTTTCATTTCAGGCCCGGTTTCTTCCTCCCCTTGTGTGTTTTTCCCGCCATCATCAGCGTCTGCCCCGCCCCTGATTGTTTCCACCTGTCCCCACTCACCTCGTGTTTAAACAGTCCTGTCTCTCCCCTGTCCCGTGTCAGTTCGTCTTGTTTGTGTCCCCGATTGGTCGTGCCAAGCCTCAGCTCGGAAAGGATTGCTTTCACTCGTGTCAGGTTTTGTTAAATTTTGTAGGCTTAAGTTTCTTTCTTAAGTTCTCTTTCTGTTACGCTTAGTTTTCCCTCCTTGTGAGCGCTTTTTGTTAATTCCAGTACCTACTCTGTTAAAAGGGATTTCCTGATCTTTGAAATTAAAGATACTTTTTTTACATTTAAGACTTTGTCTCTGGGTCGTGCACTTGGGTCCATCCGTTTGTGTCCTGACATATCGATGCAAATGGAGTTTAAACGACTGGTGTTTCACAGGAACTATAGCGGTTGTTCGGAGTATTTATAGGAAGAACTGGAACGTTTTATGAGCAGCGATAACCGGATTGACGGAAAAGTTAATAAGAAAAGTATTACATTCGAGAATTCAGATGGCAACTTTGACAAACTAGCAAAGAGTGAGTGGAAAAGGGCTGATTAAATGTATTCAGGACTGAAGCCACCGTGGGCGTGTAAGGTCAAGTCTTAGGGCTGATGAGGAATGGAAGTGGTGGGCGAGGCAGCGGTGATGGGGAGAGGAGGGAGAGTCTGAGGACGTCTGGTGATTGGACGGGAAATGGCAATGATTGGAGTTGGAGAACGTGTCGGATGGAAAGGCCGTGACAAAGTGACAAACTACATCAACAGTACACAGTTGAAGGATAGTGATGGAGGAGTTTGATAGAACTGGGTTTTCATCAGGCTGATTTGGTACAAAGCATTATGGGAATGTTCCTCTACTTGAATTCAGACCATTCATTTTAGAAGTTGGACTTTGGGTAAAACAGGCTTATTTGCTGGCTTACAGAAAGATAAGATTCATACCACTCGTGTTTTTACAGTTAATTTGAATATAGCTTAGCTTATCTAAGGGACTGGAAACAGCTATAATATATATCTATAGATGTAGAAGGCCCTGAAGCTCACTAGTTTATATATTTTTGTTTGATTAATACAAACGCATAGCAAAGAATATGCAGCTGTTTAATGACGGGAGATGTCCCTGACCATTTTTTGGCAGTTTCTTCCAGGAAGTCAAATCACAGATAATAAATATGTGAACCTGTGGAAATTGTTTTTTTCTGAGGTTTTGTACAGATTAAACCAACAAGATTCAAGTCATTCAGTTTAAAGCTTCAGAGGTAACGGTAGGTACATTTTGTTACCTTCAAATCCAGCAAGCTCTTGTCAGTCCTTATGCTATGCTAAGCTAAGCTAGGCTGCAGCTGGTGGTAGCATCAAACGTAGTGCTGTCAATCTTCTCATCAAGCCAAACTCTCTGCATAAAGTGAATGAAGAAGTGTTTTCCCCGGAATTTCAAACTTTTCTTTTAAAAGATCTGTCTGTAACAAGCCTCTTTAACTTTAACTAAAGGATGGCCACTTTAAGATCTGCATGACAAGTGCATAAGTCACCCCAAGCTCTAAGGTCACATCCAAGTGGACTTCAAAACTTCTTGAACCCAACTGGGAAAGAGCACTCTGTGTAGTCTGACCTCTAACCTTCCACATACACACAAGGAAAGATCAAGCCAGTGCACTCTGCGTCCTTAACACACCCTCATACATATGCTATCTTGGAGGGTCCCACTTATTAAGTCCCAGCATCTTGAATTATGTATTGGTATATCATTCAGAGCGACTCTATCCACTGTGTGCATGTCATGAATCCATAAGTGTCTCTAATTTTGGATGGAGAAAGGAGAGCGGCAGCAAGGTGAGGTTAAGAATGGAAATTGGTTTGGCTCTGGAGTGAATCTATTATCGCATCTCCTCACCCTGCCTTTCTTTGTTTCTCCTCTCTGTCGGACACTATTTTACATCTCCCTCTTTGTCATTCACTCTTTTCTCCTCGCGCTACACTTTCTCCCTCTGTGATGTAAAAACTACCTCAGCATATAGATAATGGGATTTATTCAAATAGCCCTCCTTAAAGCGAAGGACATTCTCTGACATCTGCCGTTATTATATTGAATTATGTAAGTGTCTGCATTATTCCCCTTCTCGCTAGCTGATCAAGAATAAGACTCTTTCTGTATTTTTAGAGTTATCTTTGTTAATTATCTTTCACTGTTGGCAACATGCTGCGACTTGGGAAAAAGACTTCTATTCTCCATCCATTCACATGAGAGGCATTTCACACACAGCATGAGGTTTATTTTCACTACAACCACTTGTTGGTTCATTAGGATCCGGTCGGAGTGACTGACTGACTGTGGCTCGTTGATCTGATTAAACCATTGCGTCTAATTAGCCGCTGTATCACGGCTCAGCTCGCAGCAGCTGTAGCATCAGAACGATGGCGGATAAACAGTGGGCATTAAAATTCCTCCACTCTGTCTGCCACCTGAGCCGCGGCTGTTACTGCGCGCCTATAGCAGTGTGTGCACACATCCAGTGCGACAATACATGTGTTTTATAATCACCACCAATAATCCCTGCTATTGATGATAGATAAGGGTTCATTCCAAGTTTATCGTGCTTATCAATTAATCCACTTTCCATGTTGAGTTAACTAGACAAAGAAAACAAAAAGCCAATAGACCAGTGCAATCAAGCACACGCAATTAATTATAACATTTGAGGGAAATCAGAAGAATGCAGAAGGAACTATGTTAATTTGTTCAAACTAATTAAGACTTAGAGAAATAATTAGCCAAACAAAGCAGCTAATTTAACTAACTCTGAGGTATTTGGTGTTGTTCGGTCCCGTAATGTAAACAGTGACAAATCAGGTCGATATGCTATATTTGAAAACATATAATACACAGTCCATTTTCAGAAACTGTGCATTCGAAACAAGCCATCAGATAACAACTATACACATGCAGGTGTAGTGTGCTGTTACAGCGCCGTTAAAGCCGTTCCCCGGGTGCAGTGATGGTGCAAAAACGCCGTCAACGCAGATACAGACGACCGGGAAACGCTGACAAATTGGAGCATCGAAATAAATCTCTCTCGGATGTTTAACCACAATCCATCAAACGGCTAAGCCAATCAAAGCAGAATGAGGACAGAGCCATGCGTTTCAGACCGTGAGTAAATAGAGGTATGTGCAGGCAGGCAGTATGAGAAAGATGGGGTTTGAACATTAACGTGATATCTCCATTGGATTATTGCGGAAAATACGCTCTCACCCCCGCTAAGCTAAAGGCAGACTGTGTCGTTGTGAAGACGTTTAGTCGTTTATTTAGTCGCTTGTTTGTAACTGCTGTTTTTATTACACAGAACCGTGTTTTAGGACTCATTCCTGCACCACTCTGTAATGAACCTGAACATACGCATGAGATGTCCCCTATCACATGAGTGTGCACTTTCATTATACTGACAATAAACAACAGATTGAGGGCTAAAATGATCTATTGTTTTGATTCACCAGATTCATTTTCTACCGTCTCGAAAAAGTCAAAGAATAGTGAGAAATACCCATGACAACGGTCCCAGAGCCCAAGGTGACACCGCCAAACAGAAAGAGACAGCGGATAAAGATCCTGGACGTGTGTTTGGCTTGTTTGTGCAGAGCCAATTGCATCTGTAAGGGGAAGGGAACAGCCCTGTCAAAATAGATGTTGTCACTTTGAGAACACGCACTCAACTCAAACGGCAAAGGTATTTTCACTTTCCTGAGAACTTTGTTTCCCCACAACATCAGAGGCGCCTTCTCTACAAGGACTTATTTATCGACTTGATGTTCACCTAAGAGGACGTTTGAGAGTCCGAGTCTATCCAGAGCACGGAGAGAAGTAGCAGGGCTGGAAGAGAAGGGCGTGCGGAGAAATGTTCAGTGTCAAGTGAAGAGACCACATTAACCTTTCCTTGCCTTAGGAAGCGAGTTCTGCAAGGTCACAGAGGTTGCGTTACCGAATGTAAATGTAGTCAAAACGGTGGGTGTTGTTTTGCTTGGTGTAATATTCATGTTTGGATTTTAATATGGTTCTTAAGAGCTCGTGGGCAGTGAGCCCATCATCAAAGATCTGCTGAAATGGTTCATTTTACAGCCATTTATTCAACAAAATGTCAACTTTTCAAATGCAGATATGTAATGGTAAAGATTTGACTGTAAAGTAAAACAGAAGCAATACTGACACACAACATATATATGCTGCATTCAAATGTGGAGGTAGGAGAAAAAATCATTTAAACATCCAATCTCCTAAGAACGAGATTTCTGGCTTCAAGTCTACAAGTTGTGACATGTTTGTGGATAGTTTTTAGAAACATAAAAGGCTATGGGCGTTTTCAGTGGATGGTAAGGGAATAAATTGTAATATTAGAAAAATGTATTTCCAACAGCCTTCGCTATTTCATTTTTAGGTATGCCTTTCAATGTCCTGCATTACGTCACCTGCTCGGCTTGGTAGCATCACTGTGATAACTGAAACAGGGACCTTTTTCTAATCCGATTAAGTTGCTGCAACATGCTTCTCTCAGTTGTCGAAGATGTTGCCATATGTTCCCACTGTGAGCAACGTGATCAACAAGTCACCAGAGGCCCATCCATTTCCTACAGAGCTCAGTGAGCAGGAAACTCAGCCAACCAGAAGGCAGACAACAGACTGGTGGGCCAAAAATAGTTGGCCACAACGAGGGGAGCGACTCAAGGAAATGAATGATAAAAACAGATGATGAAAGTATGGCTGAACTTATAATTGTGCTTTTTAAAGGTCCCCTATTATTCTGTTTTTCATCAATATATTATTGGTGTCGGATATATACAAAACATGTCTCTGAAGTGTTTGGCTAGAAACACCAAACAGATTAGCAGCATTACCCATAATCCCCTCTGTTTCAGCCCTGTTTCCAAAGTGCTGATTCTCTGTCTGTTACTTTAGGTGAAAATAAGGAGCCCCTCCCCACGCCCCTCTGAGAGAGATTTGGTTACAAAGAACACAATAGCCGCGTTCACACTGCGGTAATTTTCCCACAAAGGTTCATGCGAACTTAGTTCATGCGAACTCTTTAGTTCTCATGAACTAAGTACAGATCGCGTTCACACCAGAAAAAGTCCCTGGGGGAGGATTAGGCAAATGAAGCCGCTGACGTCACTTCTTCTTCTTCTGCTTTGGGTTTACTGGCAGGCCGCAAACCACTTCACGGCGTATACTGCCGCCCAAAGTCCCCGGCCGGAAGTCCCTGGAGTTGGGGACAGGCTTCAGTAGAAGCTGCTGGGAGTCCCAGCAGCTTCTACTGAAGCCTTCCGAGTAAATCGCCAGAACGCCGACACCTCCTCATCTCCACCGCTCCCATGTTTTATTTTGTGTTGCCATAAGTTAGTCTCTGCGTTTCTGCGCTGGGCACATGTTGATGTAGAAGAAACATGAAGAAGAGGGGACACATGTTGATGTCGAAGAGACATGAAGAAGAGGGGACACATGTTGATGTAGAAGAGACATGAAGAAGAGGGGACACATGTTGATGTAGAAGAGACATGAAGAAGAGGGGAGACATGTTGATGTAGAAGAGACATGAAGAAGAGGGGAGACATGTTGATGTAGAAGAAACATGAAGAAGAGGGGACACATGTTGATGTAGAAGAGACATGAAGAAGAGGGGACACATGTTGATGTAGAAGAGACATGAAGAAGAGGGGACACATGTTGATGTAGAAGAGACATGAAGAAGAGGGGACACATGTTGATGTAGAAGAGACATGAAGAAGAGGGGACACATGTTGATGTAGAAGAGACATGAAGAAGAGGGGAGACATGTTGATGTAGAAGAGACATGAAGAAGAGGGGAGACATGTTGATGTAGAAGAGACATGAAGAAGAGGGGACACATGCTGATGTAGAAGAGACATGAAGAAGAGGGGACACATGTTGATGTAGAAGAGACATGAAGAAGAGGGGACACATGCTGATGTAGAAGAGACATGGAGAAGAGGGGACACATGCTGATGTAGAAGAGACATGAAGAAGTGGATTTTGCATAATAGGTGACCTTTAAAGTTGAAAAGGTTTTATAAATAAATTACAAAAAGACTTCATTTAGGATGTTTATAATGTCTCATGTGCGTGTGTGATGCTACATCATGACTTATTCTCCAATAAAAAAAAAACTCCATCAATGTTCATGCACTATTTGTCTCGTGTTGGTGACATTATGAACTTTAGGGTTAATGAAGCATCAAGAAGCGAATACAATCCAATCATGAGGAAGTTCAAAGTAAGTCACTGTTTTATTCCACACTAATTCCTATATTTACATGTATATTAACAATTGGTAAATAACTATGGATATGTAAAGTGACCAGAGAATAATCAGACGATTTTGCAGGGCAACCTTTTTTTTAAAATTAGGATTATTCAGCTTATTGTTTTAGTTTTCACTAACTTCTCATTCACTCTAGTCATCGGGGTTGTTTCCGGCTGATATACAAGTTGTTTTTTAAACCTACTGTTAGCTACCTGGCTAGCACCAAACCGTAGGCTGTGTTCATCAGCAAGCGGAGCATGAAGCAGCTAAAGAGCCAAATATTTCTCTCAGGAACTGGTGGTGACCAAAACAGAGCAAAAAGGAAAGAGTATAGTAGCTTTACATTGAAAACATGTCCACCCGAAAGCATGCAGAGGTTGATTAAAGCCATGTAATACCTTCCACTGTGATACAAAAAAACAGCTGAGGGGGGCTGATGTTTACACATTAAATTAAGCCTTGAAAGAAAAAAAAGCGGTAATAAATACATGATTTGTCCAAAACCTTGTGACAACTTCTAACACCTACCATTTACACATTTCATCACAACACATTAGAGTGTGAACGCACAGTGAGAAAGGTTCACAATTAACTCATTCATCTCCAAACTACATTATGAATGCCTCATTAGTGTTTTCTCTGCCTCGAGGGGATAATTAAGCTCATTATGCTAGCTTGTTAGCATGGTAGCTATCGCACCCTGCCAAAATAGCCATGGTTTGAAGAGAAAAACATGGGGTCTGAAAATGCAAACAGATGCTACCAGAAAGGCACCCCACACTAAACATCAGTTCCACACAATGTACTTGATTTCCTCGTCCTCCTGCAATCGAATGAGCTTGAGTCTCTGAGAAGATATCAATAGCAGGAAATAACGTGATTCACTGCACTGTAATTAGAGATTCTGAGATGAAAAGAGAAGATTTGCTCTTTGACACGGGTCACCCACGGAGAAACATAAATGCTATCTAAATGTCATCACGCGTACTGTAGCTGTAGAACCTCGTGTGTGCACAGTGAATTCATTATTTTTCATCTGTGCGCCATTATAACTCTGTCAAAAGGCCAAGGGACGTGACGCACAGACGAAGAGAAATTGCAAAGCTAAAAGTCACAGCCGAAGGAAAGTATTCGATTTATTTTCTCCGGAGTTCAGTATTCATTTGTTTGAGCAGATTTCGATAATCATCAAATGGGAGAACCGTTTTATTTTTTACATTTGACCAACTTAATTAAAAAACGGCTGCTTTATCTCTCCTCTTCGGACATGGTGGCTGAAGCTATCAGAGCGCAGATCAGTAATTACTGCAGGTTGTCAACAATTTCTCACAGAGGATGTCCCGTGGGCTCCGGCACAGAAGCAGGACGTGATTGCACACAGACACACACTTACGACTTACCCATGAAAGTACGGACACAAATGAACCGCTCGACACACAAAGTCACACACAGGTTTCAGTGTGACGTACATCGCCTCTGTGTCCTTCGTGATAACGCTGAGTGCCTCCAGGAAGGGTTGTATGGCTATTTTAGAGACGCGCGCGCACACACACACACACACACACACACACACACACACACACACACACACACACACACACACACACACACACACAGTCATTAAATCACGTACTCGCGTGTAGAATTACAAATTACAAATTAGTTTCTATAAATATCATGTTTTTTATTATATTAGTTTTCTTTTTGCAGGCAAACAAACCTCTCACTTCTTGTCGCTACGCAACATTAGCATAACAAATGATTACACAAACTATGTTTTGGCCATTGATATTAATTTACAGACTGATATTTATTGAGTGCAACATTAACAAGTTTAGTTTTCACCACAAGAAACCAGGCGGGATTATTCTTGTTGACAACAGTTGTCTGAAGCTCATCAAAATAATTCTGTTAGGGATGTTAAACAACAATCCATCAAACCGCTAAGGTCATGTTGGAAGTCATTTCCTGTGCGGTTTAGACCTCTCGGCGCACACAGACCCTCCGTGGCCATACTGTTAAATTTGATTTATGAAAAGTGACAACAGCATCAGTGTTTTTAATTATTAATAGGTACGAGTCCATGGGAGTCATCTCTCAATCCTCCCGCAAAGGTAATGCGGTTATTTGTTGTAGCGCGGCCCTTACACTTTGATTCATTTGACAACCGTCCCTTGTGTCAAGTGGAACAGCAACGGCAGGTAGATAAGAAGGCTATTCCCGGTGATCCGCTGACATTGACCCACCTTACTGGAAAGTACATGTTCTCACACACAAACACGAGCTGCACACACACATTTAATCTTCCAGCAAGTCCTCTTATTGGGATACCGACACTATTACAGGAGATGAAGGTCAAGGGGTGACCCCATTTTAAATTGCACCTCCGTTTGACTGAATGAAAGGTTAAATGGAAAGGTTAAGTGATCCCACTCACACTGTAATATCCTTTCATAAAACCGAATGTCAACACTCTTCATATTTCATGTTTACTTAGAGTTTAAGTGTGAATGCATCCTAACGTGGAGACACACTGTGTTATCATTCAAGGCATCTGTCATGCTGCACAGGTTGTAGCTAAGACACAGCGTTTCAATCTGTGCTAATTACAAGCATGCTGTGAAGGTGCACTGTACTTCTCACTGCTCCTCGCGCAGGACCGCAGGAGCCCAAAACAAATTAGTGTAATAGCTGGAAAGCGCCTTCTGAGCAGTGGCAGAGGTCAACACGCTGGAAACACGCTCTGCTACGCTGGAAAAGGACAAAGCTGAATGTGGCTTATGTCGTTGACTGTGAACGTCCCTGAAAGGTGTTTCTGAACAGCGGGCGAAAGCAGGATGAGAGGCTGATCAGGATAACATCAAAGTGGCATGGCAATCTCATTTTGAAGGCAAGATTAAACGAAGACGCACTGAGTTCACAGGTATCATTGCTAGTCCTTCAATACAGTCTTGAAAAACATATTAGCCATTTGAAAGAAAAAAGGTTAGCACAACATTACGTTCTATTTGGACACCTCAAAGGACAACTGATGGGTACCACTTTACAATAAGACTACCCTTATAAAGGATTTATAATTAGGTTATGAATTAGGTTGTAAACACTTTATTAATCATTAAGAACCATTTATAAACCACTTCTATCATAGTTTTCATACATCAACACAGGCTCACTATTTGGCAAGATGACTAAGCCTTATATTGGCTACTACGGGAATCAAGTCGGTGAACAACAGACGCCAAGGATGCTGGCTGATGAAGAAGACGAAGTAAGCTAGGTAGCCAATATAAGGCTTAGCAGTACAGATAAATGTGGACTCCCTATTTGGCAAGCAACCGGTCACAGTTGCCCTGTTTATCTCATGTCTTATAAAAGCTTATTAATGATTTATAAAGTGTTCACAACCTAATTAATGAATGGATTACAAACTATTCGTAAACCCTAGTCTTATTGTAAAGTGGTACCGACAACTGTTATAAGCAGATGTTATGTAGCTAGCTAGTTAAGCTAACGTGTGTCTGGAAACTATGTCTTTGGCTTACTTTTTATTACTTAAAAGAAAATTATCCTGTGAAAGATGTCGGAAATCTGCACCTAATGGCTACTATTCACATGGTTTGGCTCTATGTGAGGCGAGAGCCACATGTCCCAGACACAAAGTCATTATCATGCCGGCTTACCTAATGTAGAACACATGGAAATGAAGGAAAACAATACAAAATCGCTTCTTAAAACCCACCTCTTCTCCTTAGCGTATTACTTTTTGTATGTTTTGTATGTTTTGTTTATTAGGTTTAAAGTACTCTATAAATAAAGCTGTATTGTAAAACAAACACTATTTTTGTCCCCTTTTAACATTAGAAATGAAAACGCTTTTAGAATAAAAACTAATGTTCATCACCTACAGACAGTTGAGAGCTAGCCAGATATTATAATTCACAGTTAGCATTAGAGCAGGAAAACAATCCACTACTTTTGGCCTTGTGTATTTGGTTTAAGAAAGGCTACAACTATCTAAAAAGTAGAGACCACCCACCAAAGTCCTTTAATCTCAAGTACCAATGTTGCCATGCTATTCTGAAATTGCAGGTTTAGCTGAGAGTCAATTGAAAATTCCCTTTCGTAAGCAAGTAGCTAAACTTCAGCATACAAACTATAACTAACCAATTTATTTTTTAATATTCCTTCAATTTAGCGTTCCTTATCCATCTTGATAAGTACCGGAATATCATTTCAGTTTAGGAAATCTCATTACCAGCCTGTAACCACATGCTGCACGAACAGAGTCAACCTGGAAATCCATCTCTGCCTGTTTAAGATCACGCCGCTATCTATTTGTTTATCCCTCAGAATGCATCAGCAAGCCAAATTAAAATGCATATTATCGTTGTGCTCCAGGCTTCCCAATATTACTTCCAATCAGGGAGAAAAATTATTCAGCGATCTGTTATATTAGAGATCGGTGAGGAGGAAGCATTACCAGCATGCAAGGGTGCAGGAGAAGATTAAATATATATAAAGTTATTTATACTGCATATTCATCCCACCTGCTGCTCGGCACGCACAGACCTCATTTCTGTTAGCCAACTAATAAGCGAAAAACATATCAGCGGAAAACACATGTCACTCTGAACATAATCATTTTAAAGTTTACTTATTAAAGTTTTATACTGGAACTCAACATTAGGAGCAAACCAACAAGCCGGTAATTCTGGTGCTATCGTTCACACAGGATTTTAAAGAAGAAGCATGTGACACTAGATATTCATTCAGCGATAGATGAGGGTCAAATGTTGTACGTTTGACACAAAACTGAATCTTTATTTAGCTGCACCAGGGAGGTTTGTTCTTAGCTCACCAGGTCAGCAATCTAATTTCAAGTTGCCCTCATAAATGTTACTGCATTCACCTAGACATTTTTTTTTTCATTGGTCAAATGACGTGTTTGAATTAGCACAAATACAGAAGTAAAGAAAAAGGCTCCAAATGAATCCGCTATCATTGAGGAAGCGAAGGTCATGTCCTTGGTTCCTATTATTCCTAAAATCATGTTCCTATCAATTCGTTTTTAGAGGAAGAGTTGCATTCTAAGATAACCAAGCAATTATTTAGCACCTGATGGTCTGATATGCAGAAGCACTTAACCCGGGTACCTCACAAGGAGAAGTAGAGGAATTAAAATACATGAAAACCTGTTTACATTACCCAGAACACATAGCCGGGATAATTTTATCATTTAATACCCTTTTATTTGCTTATGCTGACCTTGACGCCTGAAGTTTATTTTCCTTGCCCCAGAAAAAAAGTCTGGGTGAGGAAAAAAACAACCATAAACAATTCAGCTCCAGTCTATGAAAATAAACCAATGTTCATCTACTCCGTTGTGTTTTTGTTTCCTTTAATTTAAGTGTTGTGTGATCTCAGTGCTTATCTGCTAACTGAAATGAAGAGATAAGGAGGGCATGTTTCCTCTATACTGGTAGGATGCTTCTCTACATAGCTTCTGAGTCCTCTGCAGTACACCCTCTGATGGTCTGTGGTATGTCCATCTCTGATATGACCAACAAACAATGTCTTTCTCGCACAAAAAACACCTGGGGAAAAACAATAGTGTAAAAAAACGTGTACTGTATGCAGGGACACATTTGATTATTATGTCCCTCAAAAATCTAATGATCCTGTGATTTCAATCCTCTCACAGGAATCCAATTTGTTCAAGGGATCATTATCAGGACATTTTCAGTGATTACTCTACAAGTAAAAAGTATTAGCTTCTAAATATACTAAAAGTACCCAAAGTTAAATTATGAATTCTGCAGATTGGTCCATTTCAGAATAATATGTTTTATAATGATTGATCATTAAAGTGTTCTCAAAGCTGGTGAAGGTGCAGCTAGTTTTAATGACTGTGTATAGTACTGCAGGGTAGCTTGTGAATTTACTCAGGTGTAACTAAAGTCTGATTTAAGTGTTGTTTATATTTCACATCATTAATCAGAATCTGCAAAGTAACTCAAATAAGTGTAGTGGAGTCAAAATACCAGGTTAACCTCTGAATTGTCGTGGAGTAGAATTACAAAGTAGCAATGAGCTGTCGTGGGTATATATTAATGCTGCGCATTATGGACACAAGCGATTTTCACCCATTTATTAATTACATGTTTTACATTTGATAACACCAATGTGCTTAATACTGGCAACTTCTAATTGTGGGAAAACCGAAAACGTTCAGTAGAGACGTCCCATAGAACATTTTGCAAAACACAATAGACAGCATGTGTAGTTCTGGGGGGGCGTTCGATTCCAGTTTTGGATAATCTGGCTGGTTTCGTTCCATTTCACACAGCTGTTTGACGCTCTGTGTAACCTTACGGGACTGTAGTCCTAAACGATAGCTGGGGATTATGGGTAGTGTAGTGTCTTCGGCCATCCTAAACTCCTAGAGGCCTACGTCTGTTTCCGGTTATTTTTATTTTGAAATTCAGTTCCTGACGGACGCCAAAAAAGCCCGAGATTATGGAATTAAACCAATAAATAAAAGCAAGGATAATTGTGTGTTATTGGTGAGTAAATAACAGTGTGTTATTTTGAAAAGAATAACAAATTAGAAGGAAAAAAGATTAAAAAATACAGATTTCAGTATCCTGAGGCTCTGAGCCCCATTTATTTCCCTCACAGACGGCAACAAAAGTCCGAAATTATACGATTTAAAATAAAAGCAATAATTGCGGCTTGATATTGAGTAAGAACATGTTTTTATGAACCACACAGCTTCCGGTCTTCCACGACCCGACCGGAGAAAAAGACGTGCTGCAGTTAGGCACGAAACACACTAGGGCTGAAGTCGAATAGTCCATTTAGTTTAGGAACCTTCCTAAAGGAGTGAAATGACCCGGAAGTCCCTCAGTGGCAGCCATGATAAGTGCCGTTCGAATTCTCTAGAATGATGAGAATGATAGGAAAGGAGGTTTCAAACTTCCTTTATAACCTCCTTTAGCTTAGGAACCACTGGACCTCCCTAACCGACAGGAGAAGCGAAAATGCTGTCCCACAATGCCTTGCAGCCGCAGCATTTGCCGTCACTCAACAGTCGGCCGTTCACGGAAACAACCGATTATGACGGAGAAATTATATCATGAAAGTTACGGTGCTTATTAAGCATTTTAAAACATAGGTGGAGAGTTGTCAAAGTGCTTTGTTTTGAACGTTCATCAGTATTATATTCAAAAAGAGAAATATGAACGTTAGTTTTCACTGAAGTTATCAAATAAAGTCAACATTTCAGTCTTTACTGAGCTGTGTGGGGTTTGTTCAACTTTTAAAAGATGTTTGAATGGTGATATACAGTGATAGATGTTAAGGACTAACGTTTATAATAAATACATCTGTATTGATTTTAAGATCTTTAGTTCATACAATCATAAGTATTGGGATCATTAGTATTCATGTGGCCCGGAGGGAGAGGGTGACGAGCATAAGTTTCACTTTCCTTTTTTATTTCAATTCTTAAACTATCCGACTGCAGCCCTAAGTTCTAACCCTATCGTCTATTCCTTGACCTCTGAGTGAAACGTCACGGGGTTAAGGGATAGTGGATAGGAGACTTCAAAAGGACTTAGGAGAAGAGACTGCGGTACTTTAGAGAATCCGAATGCACTTTCACTATCCGACGTGTTTATGATGCGCCAGCGGACGTCATTGTGTGCGTCTGCTGCTGTGGGGGAACTATGGAAACCACAGTTTTCTATAGCGGACTACAACATGGATGTTTAATAAGAACGAGGGACTACTGTGAACTCATCTGGAGACTCTGCTCCGTGCTCTGATGCTGCTGCTTTGCTTTATGAACGTGGACAACAGAGAAACATATTCTTCATGACCAAAGTTGGAATTGAAATAAAAAAGGAAAGTGAAACTTCTGCTCGTCACCCTCTCCCTCCGGGCCACATTAATACTAATGATCCCAATACGACGTATGATTGTATGAACTAAAGATCTTAAAATCAATACAAATGTATTTATTATAAACGTTAGTCCTTAACATCTATCACTGTGTATCACCATTCAAACATCTTTTAAAAGTTGAACAAACCCCACACAGCTCAGTAAAGACTGAAATGTTGACTTTATTTGATAATTTCAGTGAAAACTAACGTTCATATTTCTCTTTTTGATTATAATACTGATGAACGTTCAAAACAAAGCACTTTGGCAACTTACCACCTATGTTTTAAAATGCTTAATAAGCACCGTAACTTTCATGATATCATTTCTCCGTCATAATCGGTTGTTTCCGTGAACGGCCGACTGTTGAGTGACGGAAAATGCTGCGGCTGCAATGCATTGTGGGGCAGCATTTTCGCTTCTCCTGTCGGTTAGGGAGGTCCAGTGGTTCCTAAGCTAAAGGAGGTTATAAAGGAAGTTTGAAACCTCCTTTCCTATCATTCTCATCATTCTAGAGAATTCGAACGGCACTTATCATGGCTGCCACTGAGGGACTTCCGGGTCATTTCACTCCTTTAGGAAGGTTCCTAAGCTAAATGGACTATTCGACTTCATTCCAGGCTTGTTTGAGACAAGCAAGAGCTGCACAGACCTGCGCAGTTGCGATCAACGTCTTGCTAGTGCGTTGCATGATGGTTAGTCATTTTGTCCGACTTGCTCTGGAGGCTCGCCCACATGAGACTTTGAAATCTCGCGGGACAAAGACGCCCGCAGCCTTGAGAGCGAGGCGAGTTGGCGCAGTTGCTCTCCACGAGCTGCGGAAGCGAAATGCTTGATGGGAAACGGCTCGCTGGTATCTCGAGCTGAGCGCTCATTGGTGGGTTTTACCACGTGCTGCTGATGAAACTCTCCAATTGGCTGGCAACAGTTTGTTGTTGTTTTGTGTCAGTTTTACGTCGCCACATCCATTCCCATTTTTCATCATTGTTCCACAATGTTTATCATCATGAAATTGATATCTATATATTTTATACTATACTGCTTACCGTTTTCATACTTTATATATCTTAGCATATTCATACACACTGTTCATACTGCTCAAAGGCTGCTAGTGTATATCTAGTGTATTCATACCCCACTGTTTATTCATCATTCAATTCATTCTACATGTTATTCTGTAGATTGTGTACATTACTTTCCACTTCACTGCTTGTTGCACCTGGTTAGAAGCTAAACTGCATGTCGTTGTCTCAGTACCTGTAATATGTGCAATAACAATAAAGTTTCTCTTTAAGTTAAACCAAATCATTAAAATAAAATCTATTGTAATGTAATGATTTGGTTCAACCTTATTTATTGAATACATCATTTAAAATGGCAAGATTAATCAAATTGCATCCATGTTGTACACATCATAAAGCTTAAAGTGGCAGCTAAAGAATTAACACAGCAGCAGGTCTGTTCAATGCATGCTCATTCAGCTTCATGTGTGCGGATCTGAAGGGACTGATCATTTGTAGCCTGTCCACCTATCAGTTTTGCAAACATTAAGAGGGAGGAGCATTTCTAATTATGGAACCCAGTCACTGGTGTGGTTCATCATCATGACTGAATTAACAAACCTATATAAAGCAATGGAGATCACCTTTGTCTACAGTGGGTAAAATGGAATTTCCGCCATTGCAAACCCAGCCAGTCAAGCCGACTCCGAGTCCGAGCTGTCCGACTTAAGACGAGCTTTTTGACACCTCCCCCGGCTGCGATCGGCTACTCTCGTCTACTTTCGAGGCGAGCCGCAATGTGTCTCAAACAAGCCTATTACCAGTAGAAATACATTGCTTTTAAAATCGTGCTGTGAAACACGAAAAAAAGGGGGAAATCGTGTTGGTGAACACGAATCAATAGATTAAAAATCGTGTTGGTGAACACGAAAAGCCATGAGACTGGGTTGCCATATGTTAAGCTCTGGGGCTAGCTCAACACACAATAATTCAAATAGTTCAATCATAACTAGCTAGGGCTATGTATGATGATTATAGCTTTACAGTATGCAACATAAAAAGGTATGTTTATACTACCTACATCTATTGTAGGCCCAGTTTAATATGACATAATAGAATGCTAAAAATAGCCTTTGGGAGACTTTCCCAACAACCAACTTACCTATTATAACCAAAAAACACAGACAACTAAATGATCCATCATCCTCGGTTGGTTATACACGACACACTCAGTTGTCTTATGAGTCATTTTAACAATGTATTGCACTCATTTGTAGAGAAAGCTGAAGGTACATTTGATACACTACGTTTTGTATCACTGTGCTTCACAATTGACACATGCTATTTTAAACAACCCTCAACTATACTACTTTCAAGTGTATTAGTCACCAGCAGATCTTTAATCACACACCTAGAAATCAAATGTGTGTGTCCATGTCTTTCTGACAAAAGAAGAATATAATTAATTCTCTCCTCGTTTCATACCCTAATAACCACTCTATAAAAGTTAATGTCTGTAAAATACCTGTTACCTCCTGGCACCATGGTTTTTAGTTTTTACTATCAACAATAACAAGCGTCGAAGTCGACTGCAGGTCCATACATCCTGACACTTCTTAATTCGTTCCCTTTTATCGCACTCATTTTCCGGTGCCTTCAAGTCAGAAGTCCTCTTTTCATCTGCAAAGGCTAACGCATGGTCACCGGCTTCTCCTTTATCTCTTTGCTTCTCCTCTTCACGTTCCGTTCCCCGCCTCTGCTTTGACAGGCTGCCAAGACAGAATTATACACCAGGTCAGAACTAATGAGTGGGTTTGGGAGACTTTTCTCATATTTATCAAGACGATCCGCTGCCTCTCCAACCTTCTCTCTTATTCCGTTTGTTGTCTCGAGTTAGGATTCGTGTCTCCGCTTGCTACCAACTCAGACACAAACTAAAACTTTTAAATCACAAGAAACATGAACATTTTCGAAGGTTATGTAAGAAATAATGGTTATCCTGCAGGTAATTGGACTACTGTTACATCCTGAGACTTCAGCCTTTTTTGACTTGTCTCTAAAATCAAGTGTAAGTACTAAATCATTAATAAAAAACTAGCTCTTCAGCCCGATCAATGTATTTCTTCAACCACTTGGTAAATACCTAATGAAATCCCTTTTCCCCGCCCTTGAATGAATCACACAATTGTATTTTACCAGCAGTCTTGTGGAAGAAACATTCATTGACTTTCAATTACTAGAATATGAGAGATAACTGGCCCTAATATGGAAATCTTGTAAAAGGTTTTCACTGGGGGCATCAAAATTGGATTTGTGCGAGAAGTGAACATTGTTTCCCTGCAATCACGAGGTAATGGAGGATATATCCTCCACATCTCGGGCAGAAAAAAGGATTTGCTTTCACAGAAAAATCTTTCCCGACCTTGTTCCGAACCCATTTGGAGATGTAAATGCACCACGCTTCGCTCTCAGAGTCAAATTTTACCCCCGACTCCCTCGATAATTCCTTTCCGATCCATTAACCAGCATGCTGATGTGTTTGAAGCTAACGTGCAGCTGCCAAAAAACATGCAATCAACCAGAGGCAGAAGTTACAGACGCAGAAGAATTTATTTGGTAAACAAGCTTTTATTTGATTTCCTGTTGTGCTGCTGCGGCGTACTGTAGCTGGAGGACTGATATTGTGTCATTAGTTTGTGTGCGTTAGGAAAGGAATCTATGGTTTATGCATACGAGCCAACAGCGGGATTGATTAGGATGATGCTCATTTTATGGAAATCAAAGCAAGAAATAAGAACAGTTCTTGTAATGCACATACGCTTCGACCCCTCCTCCGGGTTTTCTGTCCCGCAGTTGTCTATTAAGACGACCTCATTTTCTCTCCCTCGCCCTATTTCTCCTTCGATCTTTCTCTTTTACCTTCATCCCCCTCTCTTGTTGCTGTCAGAATGCATTAGGACGCTGCTAACGAGTGACTTAAATTAGGATCCCCTGCAGTCCTATCCAGGTGGGGGTAATGAGGTGGGAAGACTGCAGATTGGTGGCTCCTCCTCCATTCTTTCACTCACTAAACAAGAGAGCAGAATAATGCTGTTTCTATGAACACATCAACACGTCCCCCAGAGGTGCAACAAGGTTACATTTGGGTATTACATCAGACAGAACGAGCATAAAAACATGTATTTTTCTACAACACAAATTTACGACAACTGTTATTTGTTATGCATGGCTGTGGAGTAATGGAAAGTAGCACGGGGACGCGCCAACGCAGACAAGCTTAATGATATGGAAATTGAAGTCGTAAGTTCGTGAAATGCAGTCGTGAGCTCTCCTCTCAAGGCCATCAGTTAGATCTGAGCTCCAGCGGCTGATGGGCTGTGATCTGTTATCGTCCCCGTGGCCTGGCCTCTCGCAGACAGGCTAAATAGGTGGTCTCCCTCCACTGGAGGTGGAAATGAATCTGGCCTCAAATCCTTTCTCCTTTCTGCTCCTGCTAACACCCTGCCTGTCTCCCCATCCACATATCTAGGCCATCTCACTTCTCATTTGACGTGCAAGCAGATATCTGTCTGTGTGGGGGTGTGTGCCTCAACTTTCTAAAACTACATGGTGATCAGCAGGATTTCATTCAATCCAACAACTTTTAATTCTTTCTGCGGCTCTTTCGATGCCCTGAAGCAGCAGAGTCAGCTAAACACTCGGGGACTCATTTTTCCTGCTCTTCATCACTGTCCGTCAAGCCGCCACCATTTATCAGGATCAACAGAGGCCTTGACAGAGTGACATATGATGGCCATCTTCTGCCTTGCATGAAAGTTTTTCAGATAAAACTAATCTGATTACCATCTCTCCTCGCTGCCTCAGCAGTTTCTGCTCCAGGGGCTTTTGCCGTTTTTACACAGTGGAGAAGCAGAGACATGGACAGTGGAGAAGCAGACACATGCACAGTGGAGAAGAAGCAGAGACATGGACAGTGGAGAAGCAGAGACATGGACAGTGGAGAAGCAGAGACATGCACAGTGGAGAAGCAGAGACATGGACAGTGGAGAAGCAGAGACATGGACAGTGGAGAAGCAGAGACATGGACAGTGGAGAAGAAGCAGAGACATGGACAGTGGAGAAGCAGAGACATGCACAGTGGAGAAGCAGAGACATGGACAGTTGAGAAGAAGCAGAGACATGGACAGTTGAGAAGAAGCAGAGACATGGACAGTTGAGAAGCAGAGACATGGACAGTGGAGAAGCAGAGACATGGACAGTGGAGAAGCAGAGACATGCACAGTGGAGAAGCAGAGACATGGACAGTGGAGAAGCAGAGACATGCACAGTGGAGAAGCAGACACATGGACAGTGGAGAAGCAGAGACATGGACAGTGGAGACGCAGAGACATGGACAGTGGAGAAGCAGAGACATGCACAGTGGAGAAGCAGACACATGGACAGTGGAGAAGCAGAGACATGCACAGTGGAGAAGCAGACACATGGACAGTGGAGAAGCAGACACATCAATCAATCAATCAATCAATCAATCTTTATTTATATAGCCCAATATCACAAATGTTACATTTGTCTCAGTGGTCTTCACAGTGTGTACAGAATATCAGTATGACAATACTTTCCACATGTAATGAGGCTCTCGGTTGTCTTGTCCGTCTGCCCGGTTGTCGAGCTGCCACTTCAGACACATACACTGCACTCTTTTATTAACCCTTCTTCAGGTGGGCTGCGATGGGCCTAGCTCACAATGAGGCAGATGTGTGACAGCGGTGATCAAAGAACTGAGAATTACACACAAATAAACTGCTCTTCTAACAAAGAAAATATATTATTAGTTTAACTAGTAATTGATTAAACTCACTAATTTCCCTGAAACAACTTCATGTCATGTTTATTTGGTGGCCTCCTATGACCCCTAGGATGAGTTTCAATACTCAGAAACGTATTACCATCAGTCATACATGTGTTTAAGGATAGGCTTAAACCGGGACTCTAATATATATTTTGTAATCCCTTTTTGTTTTTCTAACCTGGTGTACTCCAAAGTAAACATTCTGCAACTGTCTGTGCTGGGACACAGTAGTTCGTAAAAACATTTGAACATAAAACTTTAATGTCCTTACATTCTGTTGCTAATGTTTAATTTGCGTAAACCATAACTTAACATACATTCTTTCTTCCCTATATAACACTTTGTGTTGTCATGTTTCCCCATGATTACAGTCTGTAAGCTTAAGCTATGCTAACGGCCTCCAGCTTAATACCTGAATAACAGTAGTAGGATCTTTCTCTGCAACTTGCAGTAGAAGTACTTTTTCTGAATACCGTACTTTTCGGACTATAAAGTTTATAAGCACCTGCATATAAGCCGCAGCAGCTACATTGTCCGTCTGTCTTGCTCTCGTTCTGTCTCTCGGTTCCACTTTTACTTTGGCGCGCTACCTGTCTCACTCTTTTCCGGCCTCCAGCTTTTCCTGCTGGAGCCGCTTAAAGGTGGCGGGCGCGGACCGGTCATAGAGCCCATAGTGTTAAAGGTGGTTACTTTTACCTGTAAAATCCATAGATTTAGGAGGTTCCCTAGTGGCCGTTAGCTGTACAAAAAAAATGGGGGAAAAAGATACAGTCTATGGGAAAAAGTCGCGGTTTATAGTCCGAAAAGTACGGTACTACGAAATCCCACATCAATGATTGTAACATTTGTATTAAAAATGCTTACAGTAGAACTGACTTTCGGAGGATTGGGAATAATGTCTCCCGTGTGCACATGTCTGTGATCAGTACAATCAGATGCAGAGTTTGAAGATCTGAGTTTACAAAATAAGTACATACGAGATCTATCACACACACTACAGCACAAGCTGTCTTGCCAGAGTCTCGCTGGAAGCTGATTGGACGGATTGGAGGAGCTCCAGCATTTTGTTGTGCAGCAGATCGGCACCTGGTGCTTTGTCTCCACTTTAAACAGCTTCCACCTCCAGAGCTGGCTCCCATTCTGACACTAAACTCCCCTGTGAAAAAGAGAGAAGTGAATTGGTGTCTGCCTTCCTCTCAGGTACATCCTTCATCCCCCCTTCCTCCTCCTCCTCTCTCCACTGCAATCCGCTGCCCACTCAAGCAGCTGTCAAGGTGAGGCGGTTTTACATGGTGAGGCTCCAATGCCCTTGTCCAATTTCACTTTGGAGTGAAGCTGGGCTGAACATGCCAATCCTGATATTACCAAACAAATTAAATCACGCGGTTGGGCGCAGAGGAGAGGGAGAGTGCTGAGGATGCTGGGACGGATGGGAGGAGGGGGGGGGGAACAGTTGTCAGGGCTGAGCAGCTCTCTGCCTGCTCTGATCAGGACATCCAGCAGGAGAATCCTTAATTGGCTCGGGATGGAGGGCAGCGCTGGGGGGAGACAGCTCTGTGGCTGCCGGCCGTGTCCATGACGATGCCATGATGGTCGGCAATTAGAGGCCTTATTAGACATGAGGGGACTACAGGAGCTGCAGGCAGAGGGAGAACACCGCCCGGCACGCTGGAAGAAAAACAGCCACCTGGTTTGGGTGATGTAAGATAGAAATTCTGGGCTTCTGTTGTTGTGTTGTCGTCTTTAACAGACAGAGTGCGACTCCACTGGAAAAGAAGTCCAATTGTGTAGAAGACTATGAGAAAATGATCCTTACATTTTTAGTAAGATTTATTATCTTATCAACAAGTGTATGGTCTCATTTTCTATATTTGTTTCTTCAATAGAGTTTGAAGAACTTTTCAGCTTTTGTAATGAGTTCATTGTAACATTTTGGTCGCCTTTAGAATTTCTTGATAAGCCCTCGATTAATTTTCACCACCCTCTTGTGTCAAAACTAAGATTTCAACGGCCAAAATGCTAAACTAATAGCTTTAAAACTGTAGTCCACAGACCAATTGATGCCATAAAATGTCCGTGTCCACTATTTATATACAATCAACGACAATGCCTATATCAACGACAATGCCTCTGTACTTTATGTTTACCTTAATCCAGGGGTGTCAAACTCAATTTCATCGCGGGCCACATTAGAATTATGGTTGCACTCAAAGGGCCGGTGGTAACTTTAAGACTATATAAATATACATAGATACATATATATAATATATATATAAAATAATGTATTATTTTACAATATTTCCTCTGCATTGGATTATTATCGGAGAGGGTAATAACTTCATAATTAACTACGACTGAAAGCAGAAGTCTGGGGCAAATAATTGCAAGTCTCTTCAGTGCACATCTCACAAAATGAGATGCATTGTGGGTAGTGTATGGGTAACGTGCTCCTGTAAAGCGGCACGTAACCTTATAATAAACTGATTATATTCTTTGCAAGCTCTTGTGGGCCACATAAAATGAAGTGTCGGGCCGGATTTGGCCCCCAGGCCTTGAGTTTGACACCCCTGCCTTAATCACTATACACGTGGCGTGTAAGAATGTAAACGTTTGCTAAAAAACACAAAGTAAAACTAAGCAAGTATCTTATCATAAACCAAACCAACCACCACCACCTGTAGTAGATCATTTGTGAATAACAGTGAAGAAATCGCTGAAGCAAGTTCCTCCTCTTAGAGAGCTTAATGTATGTAACTAATTCCATGGCAATCAACCTCATAGTTGTTGAACCGTATCAGAGTTAAAAAAAAGTCAACCTCTGTGCCTCTGTATTAATCGTGAACAAAGCAAATATGATTCGTCCTCTGGAGACTGTAAACGTCCTCACAAAATGTAATTGCATCCATCTTATATTTATTGAATATTTCAGTCTGGAACCAAATGGTGAACCAACAGATGCTGCCACCCTTAAAGTTGCTGGTGTGGTTTCATGTGAAGGATTATACTAAATGCAATAATAGGGCAAGGCAACTTCTGGCATCAAAGCCTCATAATCATATGATGTTGTTTTCTTCCTGTCATACAGGGAGGACTCCATTACCCAAGAAACAGAGCTGCCAATTTCCCCTCCAACAGTGTCCTCAATCGACCGGAGCAGAGCTTCCTGACTCCAACCCTGCTGCTCTTCATTTGTCTAATAAGGAATGATTTAGACCCGGGACGTCAGGTGAGTTCACTAACTTGCTCCAGGATTCAAGTTGGGAAGCAGTGTTAGCCTCAGTCAGTGTTTGAATAACAAGTAAGAAAACTTCACCCTTTACCGTCACTACTACTTTTTTCACCCCTGGGTAAATGCAACAAGTTCAGGTAGGGGAGGTTGCTGTTGAACGTGGTTGGGAATTATCTAAGGCTGCGGGACAACTGGTGCACAATAAAGTATATTACAACACTTCATCACAGAATACCTCCTGGAATCATGAGAGCAAGAGCGTCGGGGGGGGGGGGGGGGGGGACTTTTCTTCAAATTAAACTCGTTGGAGGATTTATTCATGCTGGCATATGTTGTAATTTCTCTGTAATATATTTTCGACTAACTCCAGAATGAAGTTATCAGCCTTTTTTGTATTGTATTTAAAGTGTTATGCTAGAGAACCTTTAAAAATATGGACTGAGTGAAGTTGGTATTTGGTTTGAAAACTGCTTGCTTTAAAAGCTAACGAGCAAAAATGCACATATGGGCATGTATCCCTGACACAGACACCTCAGTTTACATATTGATTTCTAAATGGGGTAAGCAGGGTGCGAACTGGAGGGGAGCAGGGGGAGCTATAGCTCCCCTAGTGGTGACATGAGCTCCCCTGGGAACAAGGTTTGTGAAATTTGGGGGGAGCTCTCTAAAATACTGATATGATGACCAAATAAATTCCATTTTGGGCATGTTTTGAAACTCCTTACATTTTACATTTACTCGTGGTAGTTATACGTAGTTTGTTTTAAATAATTATTGATCACATTATATAGTACATATTTCTTAATTTAATATGTTTGGTTTGTTTTTATAGGTGCTTTTGTTATTGACCGAGTAAGTGCTGGGATTTTACCGTAATGCTTCTAATATTCGCGCACCCCAATATCACGTGCGGGCTGGCTTGACTGTGTTTTCCCAAGTGGAGGCTGGCTTGACCGCAGTATCCATCGGGACGTTTCATGTAAATGTAGACCTGTGGCACCACCCCGTGTGCAACAGATGTTCTCTTTATAATAGGCCTATGTCTGTGCTGTTGCTATTAATGCGCGGATCAGTATTTACCCCCCGCAACAACAAAAAAATCCCGGCTCCCCCGGTGACCGTGGTATAGTTCGCACACTGGGGGTAAGCCCAATATAAACACCTCAACAGATATGGGATGGCTTACCATGACCTTTGGTGACCATCATCCATGGTCTCTTTAGCTTTGGTCATCCCTTAACTACTTATTCAGAGCAATCACTGGGTCAAGAATACTTTTTTTAATGACTAAATCCCTGCAAAACGAATGACCTTCCCATCAGCCTTAGCTTTTATTTTTGATGAATTTAAAACACACTGAGAAGCGTTTGAAGTTGTAAGACAAAAACATTGACAAGACCCGACCGAGACAACACTTTGGTAGAGAATTGATCACAAGGTAGCCCCTTCTAAAGTATACTCTGTTTTATCGTCACTTTTTACTCCAAATGGGACCATCATTTACTAAATGAACATCATGCTGTATTGACTTATAACTAGCGATATAAAAAATAAACTCTTAAGGAAAATGTTTAATGGGGTAATAACTTAAAGGTGGGGTAGGTAAGTTTGAGAAACCGGCTCGAGTGCGGGGGAATTTGAAAATACACAACCGGAAAAAATCTGCCACTTCCTCACAGAGCCCCTCCTCCAACACACACGAACGCGCACATGACCAATGAGGGCACGAGATAAGTTTGTGCACAGATGGAAGGCTGACAGGCAGGTAGGCCAGTTATTTTAGCCGGGCTGGCTCAGATGATTGGTCGTGCTTTTTACAGCGCCACGGCTTCCACAGATGACGTTTTTTTATGGATTTTTTGTCAAAGCACTTAAGATATTCATTGCTATCGGGATGTTAAGAGCATTCCATGGAATATAACAAAAAGTGTATCTTGAGCCGGTTTCTCAAACTTACCTACCCCACTTTTAAGTGAAATGTATGGTAATATTTTCATAGACTTCTACACAATCTGTGCAGTTGCCCCCTGCTGGTAAGTGGAAGAAATGCATGTTTAAGGCACTTTTTACATTACATTACATGTCACTTGTTAGACGCTTTTATCCAAAGCGACTTACATACATTCAGTACTGTGGGCAATCCCCACAGGAGCAATTTGGGGTGAAGTGTCTCGCCCAGGGACACAACGACATGCTGACGGCAGTGGGACTCAAATTGCTACCCCCTGATTCGAAGTCCATCACTCTATCCACTGAGCCACAGCCGCCACTTCTATATTGGCTAAACCCTATAGCCCTTGAGGTTGCCCCTTGATTTTATGAGCATTAGCAACCAGTAGTAAACTAACCTAAAGGGACTAAAATGGTTAACATGGTAAACATAGAAGCTGCTAAAATTGTAGTGCAGACTATATTACAATTACAACGTTTGCATGTAAAACTGCTGTGCTGTACCTCTGCAGCATCTGCATTGTGTACACATGCCACAGACTTATGATTGATGTTATTTGAAGCAACACCAGATTAAACTGGTCCCACGCCCTTGTTCATTCAAATCCAAAACCCAACATTGGGAATTGACTGTTTCAGGCCCTCCTTGATCTCCTCGTGCGGAAACACTGACAGCCACTCGGCACATTTTCAGAGTGGTAGCACTGAATCAATGTGTGCAGCAGGAGCAGAAAGGTTCTCACCGAGCCGTACCGCACAGGGATTGATTTCTGCAGCGCTGTGATGTGCTAAATGTGATTTGACACCAGGAACCATGTGAACACCACTCAGCCAGCCACTCCAGTGATTAGGGCGTTTGATTTAAGCATGGAAATAGGCTTAGACCATAATTAAAATAAACTGGAGAATGGAAAAGAACAAGTGGGCGATGTTACAGTGCAGTAAGTACAAAGAAAAAAGTACTAAATACAAGAAAGAAAAAATATTGGTAATAGTTCATTTATTTCTGTCCTTTTCACTTTTATGTTCTTTTCCAAAGCTGTTCACCTGCAACCCGATTGCTGCATTGAAAACAGCTTTGAGTCTTGTATTGTGAATTAAAGGTCCCTATTATTCTGTTTTTCATCAATACATCACAGCTCTCAGATATTTACAAAACCTTTCTCTGAAGTGTTTGGCTCCAAACACCAAACAGATCATTGCAGCATTACCCATAATCCCCTCTGTTTCAGCCCTGTTTCCAAAGTGCTGATCTCCTTATGAAAATAAGGAGCCCCTCCCCACGCCCCTCTGAGAGACATTTGGTTACAAAGAACACAATGGTGCTCTAGGAGGAGATTCAGGTGATAAGGGGGGGAGGGGTTACCTTGGTTGCTGATTGGCTAATGGTTACCCAAGACAACACATCGTTATGACATCATAAAGTGGCCAAAATCTGATCAGCTCGTTTTCAGACAGGTTTTATAGAAATGGATCAAAAAGAGAGAGAATCTTTGTTCCTGAAACTTTCAGAGTCTCTTTGCACAGTGGGGACACATGTTGATGTAGAAGAGACATGAAGAAGAGGGGACACATGTTGATCTAGAAGAGACATGAAGAAGAGGGGACACATGTTGATGTAGAAGAGACATGAAGAAGAGGGGACACATCTTGATAGAAGAGACATGAAGAAGAGGGGACACATGTTGATGTAGAAGAGACATGAAGAAGAGGGGACACATGTTGATAGAAGAGACATGAAGAAGAGGGGACACATGTTGATAGAAGAGACATGAAGAAGAGGGGACACATGTTGATAGAAGAGACATGAAGAAGAGGGGACACATGTTGATGTAGAAGAGACATGAAGAAGTGGAATTTGCATGATAGGTCCTTAAGACAACTTCAACAAATACACACGTGTCAATGAGAGGAATAGCTTCTGCGGTATCTTTAAAAATGGCGTGTGTAATTCCCTTCATGCGCACACTAATACCACTTCAGCATGGAGTTCAGTGCCAAGAGGACTCCATAAGTGTTCACGGCCCACTGCTCCACACTCCAGGACAGCTGACGTTGCCAACAGGAAATAAACAACAATGAATAAGAATGGTGTTGTCATTTCATAATAATAATAATAATGAGTTCCATTTATAAAGCACTTCATATTTGAATGCAAATCCCGAAGTGCTACAAGTAGTGAGCATGAACAGTATAAATAAACATTACACAACACGGTAGAATCAATCATTCATCCCCACTTCATATGAACCATGTGATGACTTCTGTAACCCCGCCTGTATTAAAGTGTTTTTAAATGTTCAATCAAAAGGGCTTATGCCATGGAGAAAAATAAAACATGTTAACCGTGATATTTTAATTGGATTATTATAATGTCTCTACAATCAGTGGACTCCGAGAGTTTTTAGTACAATCATGCAGTGGTAGCAACTTGCCAATAACAAACTCGAGCATTCGCTAATTTATCATATATTTTGCTCTAAATCAGGGGTGTCAAACTCAAGGCCCGGGGGCCAAATCCGGCCCGCGACTTCATTTTCTGTGGCCCCGCAAGAGCTTGCAAAGAAAAGAATACGTTTATTATACGGTTACATGCCGATTTACAGAAGCACGTTGCCCATAAACTACATGTCCCACAATGCATCTTGTTTTGTGCCATGTGCACTGAAGAGACTTGCAATTATTTGCCCTGGACTTCTGCTTTCAGACGTAGTTCATTACTAAGTTATTACCCTATCCGATAATAATCCAATTCAGAGGCAATCATGTAATATAATACATTATTTTATATAATATATTTATATATTTGTATATTTATATAGTCTTAAAAGTTACAACCGGCCCTTTGAGTGCAACCATAATGCAAATGTGGCCCGCGATGAAATTGAGTTTGACACCCCTGCTCTAAATGGAACCATAATTTACAAAAGAAAAGACATGGCTAAATTAAACAACACCTGTAACTAGCGATTGACACCATAAACCCATCAGGAAAATGTTCACTGAGGTCAAAATTCAAGGGAGAAGTAGGGTAATTTTCTTGTAGACTTCTATGCAATCTGATTTTGCAACTAGTGGAGTCGCCCCCTGCTGGTCATATGAATAACACAGATTTAAGGCACTTCTGTATTGACTTAAGGGTGGGGTAGGTAAGTTTGAGAAACCGGCTCGAGATCGCTAGAATTTGAAAATACACAACCGGAGAAATCTGCCACTTCCTCACAGAGCCCCTCCTCCAACACACACGAACGCGCACATGACCAATGAGGGCACGAGATAAGTTTGTGCCCCGATGGAAGGCTGACAGGCAGGTAGGCCATCCAATCGATTGGTTGTACTTTTTACAGTATTACGGCTTCTACAGATGACATTTTTGTATGGATTTTTTGTCAAACCACTTCAGATATTCATTGCTATCGGGATGTTGAGAGCATTCCATGGAATATAACAAAAAGTGTATCTCGAGCCGGTTTCTGAAACTTACCTACCCCACCTTTAACTTCTCAGACACCCACTTAGGTTTTTAGTCTTTATGCTAAGCTATAAATATACTTTATATGAGAGTGGTTTTGATAGTTTTTATCTTCATTTCTGCTCAAAGGGAAAGTGTATTTTCAAAAATGTCTAAAGTGAGTGCATTCCTATCGAATACATCTCATATGCTTCACTCTTCAGTGGGTGATTCCAGAACGTTCTGCTCCCTTACTTGGACTATATTGGACCAACACTGTCATCTTCTATATGAACTGGATTTCCTCCTTCAGCCAAGCACTCCTATGCACTTTGGATTTGAATGTTTTCCTGTATTTGAAATATGTAATGAAGATATAATAAAAAATAAAAAATGCCTAAACTATTCCTTTACGGTTCAAATTGTAGCTTCAAAGAGAAATGTCCCTGCAGTGCAGCTGAAGCGTACAGTCTAGAAAGCCATATTTTACCCCCAAAACAGTTTTGCCAAGTAAATACGTGATGGGTTCCATTATAATTCAGATTTCAGAATATCAGATCATTCAAAGTTTTGTACACAAAGTAAATCAGTATATTTAAATCAGCATGTGGGCCGTTGCTGCATCTCTGTCAACCAACAACTGAAGACGAGTGACTTTGATTGCTTCCCAATGCGCTATACAGCTTGGGCAATTACAATCATAATGGCGGATTTTAGACACCAAACTAATGAGCTCGACTCCTCTGAGTGGAAATGCCATTAGAAGTCCTAATGGGACTCCTTTGCAGAGTAACAAAACAAATCCTCGGCTGCTAAGATATGAGATGTGCCGCTTCCAAAGAGATTCTCACACAATCGCTATTTGATTAATTCTGTTTGTTTACACAAGGATACAAAGCGAGCGCTGCGAGGCCTGATACATTGTGATGTTTAATTGCTGCATGTGAAAGCAGGAAAAAAGAGGCTTGAATGATGAATTGCTAAGAGAGGAAAGAAGTGGATTAGGGTTGGTAAGGGGCTTTTTCTGTTTCTCTTTGCAGCGTGATTGAGCAGACTCTGTTACAACCACTGATCTGTGTTCTCACACGGCCGCTGTAAGTTTTCATTACGCCCAATGCGTCTCCTCAGACATTTGACAGCTTAGTTGCCACATAAACCAAACAGACATTTCCTGAAGAAGTCTCCCTCCTCCTATCCTGCCTTAAGCCCTTCCTCCTCCCCCCCCAGCGGTCCTCCGTGGGGATGAGGATCATTGGAGGGGGAGATTTCATCATCTGGTGCTGCTTTGGTGTGTGCTCTGAGATCTCTGCTCGGTGCCACAGCCGATGATGATCCAGGCTCCTCACCTCCTCTCCCCCCGGAGAACATCAATCACCTCCACTCCTGGAGAGGGAGGGGGGAGGGGAGACGCCTTCACCCCCCACTTCAGTCATATCAAGCAAGAGAGAGGAGGGAAGAGGAGGTGGAGGTTAGGGTCGCTGCAGAAAGTCTTATCTGTCTGCAGTCACAGGATGGCAAGAAAAGACCCCAGAAGGCAAGCTGTGATATATTGTGTGTGTGTGTGTGTGTGTGTGTGTGTGTGTGTGTGTGTGTGTGTGTGTGTGTGTGTGTGTGTGTGTTCTGAATTTCATATATTTCACCTAATCGCTCTGAAATCGGGACACCTGAGGCGTGAAATGGATGCCTGTCCCAACAGAGGGCACCCAGGACTTCAGACACAGTCATTCCAAAGGGCTCTGGATGGACTGGAGAAACTAAATCCTTCCCATCATGCTTTGCTCTTAAGCATCACATGACTATCATTTGTTTCGGGGAGATGCGGGTTCCAGGGGTCAGCCGGGCTTCTGTTGATACCAACAGGACTCTGCTGGGGAGGGGATTGCATCCAGAAACAAATCGAGTCAATAAAATGGTAAGAGTTGACTTCCTTGGAAACATTAAGAACAAGAAAGACAGATTTTATTCAAAAGATCCAAAAGTTATTCATCGCTGAATAAATGAATACATATTGTTCTTAAAAAGTTGCCCTGAGGGTTTTTTCGAAAGGAACTTCAACACAAAGACGGTCCTATATTTAGGCACGATGCAAAATGACAGGTTTTCCATGGATGGGGTGCAGACGTTCATGCTCCCCAGATGATGAATCATAATAATTTGGGGGCTTTCTAAACTTTCTACAGATGAAACGAACATATCAAATGTCCACTGCGTTCATACAAAGTCTTTAACCTAATGTGTTAGCATGCTAATAGGCTTAACGTAGATGGTGAACATCATACCTGCTGATGCTAATCAAATATTTTGTGATTTTTTTTTTTAACGTTTTCTATTACGTGATGTATCTTGAGGTTTACCTGCCTAGGGTTTCAACCATAGGCTGTTCTTTACGGTGGCCCTGAAGTGCAAGACACCACAGCATTTCACAAAACACGACAGCATTTCAGAAAACACCACAGCATTTCACATTGGACGGAAAGGGTATTCCTTTAGGGAAAACACTTCTTGTTTGTGATTGGACAGAGCCAGCCAGAGAAGCACTGCTGTGATTGGTTGTTTTTGCTGCCAGTCAAGAAATGACGCTTCGTGATTGGTCAACACCCGACAGCGAAATATGTCCCTCCCAACCATGGTCCCACAACGTATGGTCCCAACACATCAGCCGTTAGCACACACTCAGATCTCACAGCTCCTCATATCTGTTCAGAAACTGGACAAAAGTTAAACATGTACAAACCACAGACTGTCTATGTCATGGTGAATACAGTCGCTGCTTTATTTATGTCTGTAGGCCGTTGTTGTGAGTGTGGACGGAGCAGCTACAGGTTAGTTTAGCCTGATGAATCCGATTCAGAAAACACGCATTTTAAAAGCTTTTCGCCTGCCGTCTTGTCTGCAGACTTGTCAAAGCGTTAATTCATGGTTTTTACTAACTGTTATCAGTATGTAGTTACTTCGGCACCACTTTGAAACGTGTATTATAATTAAATCACGGTCAAATATGTTCATTTTGTTGTAGGATTTACATGGAGATAAGCCCCGCCCCCTTTCCAGCGCCTCTTGTTTGAATGACAGCATTGACAGGAGCAAACACAGCTGACAGCCGCGGTAAAAAACTCGAGCGATTAGAGCGATGCGAATATTGGGTGGTCTAACATAGTATTTACATGGAGATAAGCCCCTTAAAAACCATGAGTTAATAAAGCATTAATTCTGTGGTTACTCCTGTCATTCAAACAAGACGCTGGAGAGGGGGCGGGACGTATCTCCATGTAAATCGGAATCGGATCCATCAGGCTAAACTAACCTGTAGCTGCTCCGTCCACACTCACAACAACGTCATACAGACATAAATAAAGCAGCGACTGTATTCACCATGACATAGACAGTCTGTGTTTTGTATCTGTTTAACTTTTGTCCAGTTTCTGAACAGATATGAGGAGCTGTGAGCTCTGAGTGTGTGCTTAGTGCTAACAGCTAACGGCTGATGTGTTGACCAATCACGAAGCGTCATTTCTTGACTGGCAGCAAAAACAACCAATCACAGCAGTGCTTCTCTGGCTGGCTATGTCCAATCACAAACAAGAAGTGTTCTCCCTAAAGGAATACCCTTTCCGTCCAATGTGAAATGCTGTGGCGTTTTCTGAAATGCTGTAGTGTTTTGTGAAATGCTGTGGTGTTTTGTGAAATGCTGCGGTGTCTTGCACTTCAGGGCCACCGTAGTTCTTCATCTAACTTGTCTTTTGCCATGCTGGACATTTGCCCAATGGACAGACACTCACTATTTTCAGTCAAATTGATTCCAGACCAGTACTAATCTACTTCCCCCCCAAAAGGCATGGTTTAGTACTCATAAAAACGAAGTATCACAGAGATTTCCAAACCCGAAAATCCTAAACTCGTGACTCCCTTTCACAGACAACAGGACAACCGGATTTCACTTTGAAACATTACCATTCAGAGTAAATATAAATGTGAGATGGATAAACAATTCTATGAAGCACATGCAGGTTTTTCCAGTTAGTATGCACCTCATAAAAACCCTGCAGCCTCTTGCAAATAAAAAAGTAGAACATTACTGAAACTAGGAGGTTAATGTTAGTAACTACCAGCTGTGGACTGAATCATAGGGGAAGAGATATGTTAGTGTGCGTGTGAACATGCTGAGAGGCAGAAGCTGTGTGTGTGTGTGTGTGTGTGTGTGTGTAGAGGCGAAAAGAGATATAACCTTTGTTTACGAGTGCAGGCGGGCCGGCTGACAGCGTGTGTAAGTCAATGGAGGCCGGCCCACTCGGAGATCTACTGGCAGGCATTAATCAAAGACCAGGGAGGGGGGGAGAGACGCCTCTTCACACCTCCGCAGGACTTTCTATCCAAAGGGAGGGATGACCACAAGGTTATCATACCTCCACGAGACGGAGCAGCACTTTGATTCAACAACGCCTCTCCATAAATGTCTGCTAACTGTGCGCCGCGAGGCGGCCGGCGATAGACTTTTTAACGCCAGAGAATGGATCGTCTGAAGTGATTTCACAGCATGAGTTATTACCGCAATAATATCCAGGAGTGCGTCCTTCAGGGTGATTATGGCTGTGACAGTGATGCAGTAGATGTGAGAGGCTGAGGGGGATTATTGCCTATTATTGCTGCGTTACAGCTGCTAAAATATACAATTCAGGAATACAAACTTTATGGAAATTAGCATAGTTTTAGAATTATTGGTTAAAAAATCTAAAGTGGACCTGTGATGCTCAGTTTCAGGTTCATATTTGTATTTATTTATCTCTACTGGGACATGTCTCCATGCTTTAATGTTCAAAAAGCTCTTTATTCTTCTCATACTGCCTGTGCTGCAGCATAGGAATTAAACATTAAATAGATTATGAAGGTGTGTGAGGTTATCATAAAAGAGCAAAAGCAGATTCTGTATACAAAAAGAACATTTTATTAAAACAAAATGCTTATTTACATGGGAAGAAATAACACTTCTGTTGAAAAAGCATCGTACCTTTACAAAAAGAGGAGGATATGCATAAACAGCTGACTTTAAAGCCGTTACAGGTCATTACAGTGTCACTACGCCCTGAAGTTTCACATTGTTACACTACAACAGGGCTGAGGGGGGGGGGAAAGTAACATGGCCTTGGGAATAAAAAATAAAGAGCATAATCTGTTTCACGGGACAATAAAATCCCTCAATGTGCACGAATAGAAAAGAGGCGACACAGTTGTCGGTTTAAATACACATTTAAGAGGACAAATGGCTGTTTTGGGAGAACAATCAAACTGATGCGGGTGAAATTCAACACAGAACGAACAGCTTGAGCGAGTGGCTCCCTTTGACACCAACAGTATTTCTACCGGCATCACACAGAAAGTCCCCGTCATTGAGTTACAAAAATAAATAGAAGGTGGGGAAGAAATTGTGTTTGATTTAAAAAAAAAAAAAAATCCAGATATAACTATCAATGTGACAGCCGTTTGTTTCCACCTGATTTAACTTTTTCAGTGTACTTTGATCGAGAGTCCTTCAGGTTTTTCTGTGACAGTTTTCAGATAAACGTAAACAAAAACAAATCCCTGGATCTCTTCTTCTTCTCCTCTTCGTCACATGACTCCTCAGAGCCAGGGGTGCCAGGCGGGGTCCATCCGGCACAGGTTGTCCAGGCTGTTGGCGGCGGCAACCAGTGTGTTCACTTTGCTCTCCCCCCCCTCGAACTGAGCCAGGTTGTGGAGGCGGGTCATGATGGCGGTGACGGCCTTCTGGACCAATGAGACGAGCTGCTGGGAGTCCATGTTCTCCGGTTGGCCGGCGGGCGACAGAGGCATGGACGTGTCCTCCTGCGTCTTCTTGTGCCACGCGATGATCTCGTCGCGGAGCACCGCCTTCAGGATGCCGTCAACCTGGAGGAGACGGAGGAAATGAAGATGTTAGTTTTGTGAATCAACGGGGGAGAAAACATTTAAAATTAAATATGAAAGATTCAGTCTGTAACTGGATGAACCAATAGGTGCTTTCACACCAAGTACTTTGACGTACTTAGTTCATCAGAACTCTTTAGTTCTGAGGAACTAAAGAGCAGATCGCGTTCACACCGGACTAAGTCCCTGAGGGAGGATTACGCAAATGAAGCCGCTGACGTCACTTCTTCTTCTTCTGCTTTGGGTTTACTGGCAGGCTGCAAACCACTTCACGGCGTATACTGCCGCCCAAAGTCCCCGGCCGGAAGTCCCCGGAGTTGGGGACTGGCTTCAGTGGAAGCTGCTAGGAGTCCCAGCAGCTTCCACTGAAGCCTTCCGAGTAAATCGCCAGAACACCGACACCTCCTCATCTCCACCGCTCCCATGTTTTATTTTGTGTTTCCATAAGTTAGTCTCTCTGCGTTTCTGCGCTGGGCTAATGCTAATGCTAATAATGCAATGCGAGGATAATAAAATGGCGGCTTCACAAAACCTTTTGGGAGTTTTACGGGGCGTGGTTTCCAATCCGCCCAGCCAATCAGAAATGGGAACCTTTTTCTCCCACGAAAGTACCTGCTCTCTAGCAGGGACTGAAAAGGGGGTGGAAAGGTTCTCATGAACTAATTTCTAGTTCCGGATATTTTTGGTGTGAACGCGACATTTTCGGAACTATACTGGGAAAAGTACTCCGGTGTGAACGCGCCTAATGGTTTTATTTTGAGATATTTCTCAGATAATTGTGGTTAGTTTCGTGTGAGCATCTTCCTAAATGTACAGAAGTTGTTAAAAATATCAGGACCTTTTTAGATTGAACTCAATCAATAATTATATTATTATAATGTGTTATCTTGTCAAACAGATTTAATTTACAAAATCGTTTTAAGAACCTCTGGATGAAAACACAAATATGTAAAAAACCATCTATATTTTGTCTTATTTTACGTTTTTTTTTATAGTTTTGACAAAAGGAAAATCAATTGTAAAAAATCCAAAAATAGTGCAAAAGTATTTAATTGGATTGTTTTTTTGTTTAAAAAAAACTAAAACGTTAAATGAAGCGCCTAAAAAAGTATGTACGTTAACCCAGTGTTAGTATTGTTTTTGTCAAATGTGTATATCTTTTTAAAGACTTCCCAGACGTGTCTCATTTACTTTATATTGCAAGAAAAATTATGCAAAGTTGGTGTATAAACCATTTTGTTTTAGCTCATTAGATAAACAAAGCATCTATTTGAATAAATGATACACAATATGCCAGTCTTGCTGAAAGTGTCTGTTCTGGGAATAAGAGCAAAGTAAAACCTCAGTTTATATCGAGTCTCTGCCGACCTCAAACACATTCATAAAGCACAGCTGTTTGCTCCAATTAAGGGTGTGTCAATCACCTGGAGGAAATGTGTCCGTGTTGTTGGCAGCCCAGTACGGTGACACTGAAGTCAAACACATCACCATCTAAACCATGATGGAGCCACAACACCGCCAATCATCTCCTAACGAGCTCCTTCTTACCGTAAGCCAATATACGGCTTCAATATATCCGAGTGTATGATTGTTACGTTTTTATTGTGTTTCCTGGAAACGTCCGCTGGCTCTCGGCCGTGGCTAGTTCACATGGTTGAGTGTTTTGTTTATTTGCATCTCAAGCACTCCTGCTGCCTCCACATAAGTCAGACTTTAAGAGTCGGACCTACATTTAGACACCACAGATCTGTAATCACAGCGCTGCTGCAGATTATACAACCAGTGCCTGCTCGGGCTTTCATTGCATTGTTTTTGTTTTGCTGAACTTCCTAAGTGCTAAACAGAATCTGCAGGACTCAGCAGCAGCTTCAATTCAAAACAAACCACGTCATACTTTTACAGAATGATGAGTACTGTCCTCGCTGAAAAATATGAAAACACTTCTCCTTAAATGGTCAATTTGAGCAAGTATTTTCAATCCGAAATGATGAACAAAGATATTTCCCTAAACCTACAATAACTAATTGTTTGGCCTCTTGAGGGTAATGGACACAAGCTAGAAACATGACATGTTATTACATCAGATAAAGTCCAATATTCAGTCTCCACCACATCACCCCAATTCTGGCCTCATTGCGCTGGCTTCCAGTTTGGTTCCGAATTGATTTTAAACTCCTTTTATTTGTTTTCAAAGCCCTAAATGGGCTGGCTCCGGCCTATGTAGCCGAACTCCTCCAGCGCTACACCCCAGCCAGAGCTTTAGGGTCTGCTGACCAGCTGCTGCTGGTAGGGCCCAAGACCAGGCTCAAAACCCAGGGCACCGAGCCTTCGCAGCAGCTGGCCCCAGGCTCTGGAACAGTCTGCCCCTCCATGTGAGGTCGGCCCTGAGGTTTTTAAATCATCCCTTGTTCTCTCTGGCCTTCTAGTCAGAGCGGAGCACGACGCCTGAATATTCCCTGTGTTTTCGTTTTTTATATTTCTGTTGTAAATTATTGTCTTTTATTGTGATTGTAGTAAAGTGTTTTTATTACATGTACTCGACCAAAAATCGCTTTTAAATGTGCTTTATAAATAAAACTTGATTTGATCTCCATAAAGAAATGTATGGTTTTTAATCTGCTGATTGTCTCTTTTCCTTTCCTTTTTGTCTTGTTATTTTTGTTCCTTCATTATGTGTAATTTATAGGGCTGTCAGTCGATTAAAATATGTAATCGCGCTTAATCGCACATTTTTTATCTGTAATAAATGTACCTTAGAGGAATATTAAGTTTTTAAAACTCTTATCAACATATGAGTGGACAAATATGCTTTATGCAAATGTTTATGATCATTTGAACAATGAGAAATATTCTCATGAATATTAAACACAACAACCTGAACATTACAAATATTCGCCTCAATTCAACCGGGGGCCTGTACTACGAAGCTGGTTCAACCTAACCTGGATATGTTTGAGTTAGCCGGTTGGCCTAATCCAAAACATACGCGCTCTCGCTAAACGGTCCTACGACGCAGGTTATCAAGTGGATCGCTCAAGCCAGCCGTGTCCTATCTAGTTAGGTGCGCGTTCACATGAAAGGGGTGGTATCTGGAGCATTCGACCAATCACAAACATGGAGAAGCGCACTGACAGCGCAGCGTCATACTTCCTGAATGAAAAGTGAACTTTAATACTAGTCAAAAATGAAGAAGTTAAACTTTAAACATCCATGACTTAAACACTTTATCCAGGATAAAAGCCACAGAGCTGCACCTGCAAGGTGAACACAGCTGGGAACAGAACACGTGTTTGAATGCGTACATTAACAGGTTTATGATATCACTGCCCCGTCTCTAAAACACGATCTGACTTTCATTACTTGTAATTGTAACTTTTATCCATGTACTTTTTCTTGTAATGTTTAATTGAACTATTTATATTTTAGACTGCACTGTAACTTTTATCCATGTATTTTTCCTTAATGTTTATTTGATTAGCTTTTCTTTATTAATGCTTAATGTCTTTCATTTGTTTTGTTTTTGTAAAGCACTTTGAATTGCCTTGCGTTGAAAAGTGCTCTATAAATAAACTTGCCTTGCCTTACATTTGACTCGAGTGTTTCGTCAACTTAATGTGTTGCTTAAAATAATACTTCTGCATACAGTATGTGACACAGTGCACGGCCAGATACGGCTCAGCTGACTCAGATAAGGAGATATATGATAGGCCTACATGATGTGATATGATGTGATATGAATGATAATGGGACACATCGACGTCTGCACTCAGTGTACTTATGTTGTGGCCGATATTTAAGTAAGCTTTCTTAACGCTAATGTTCTAATAGTCAGATTGCTCTGAAGATGGAGGTGATATTCTATTAATGTTCACGTTCACACAGTCGGTGATTTTTGCCGGCCGTCTTTCCTGCAACGGCAGCTTTTCTGTATTTCCTTTCTCCTGTAATATGACTTGATCGCTTTAAACTCCGCACACTGAGCTCTGATTGGTCAGCAGGCGGTGCTTTCACTGAGTTGAGCTCTTAGCCTGCAACCTAACCTGGTCCCGACCAGGGGGGTGTAATACGAATCTAGTTCAACCTATCCTGGATATGTTTGGAGTTATCCGGTTGACCTAATCCAAAACAAAGCCGCTCTCGCTAAACGGTCCCTATCAACTCGTTCGCTCAAGCCAGCCGTGTCCTATCTAGTTAGGTGCGCGTTCACATTCGTTCACGTTATTAACTCGTTAACTTGACAGCCCAAGTAATTATCTTTGATGATTTTTTATACTAAATTCTGCAATGTGTTCCAATGCTAGTCGCTAACTGTGTCTGTGTGATGCTAAGCAGTTAGCAGTCAGGATCTATCAGTGTTTTGTCCATATGATGCTAATGAGTGTAATGAGTGAACCAGCAGCATTCAATGGCATTGATTGTGACTGCTATTAGTTTAAAAATCATATCTAAAACAATGTTCAAAACCCTACATCACAAAATAAATGGGAAATATTATCGGCAATATTTATCCGTAAAATATTCTTATTCCCAGTTGTAGATGAGTTACCTTGAAGTTCGGCTGAGAGAAGCATCGAGCCACGGCGATCATGGAGGCGGTGAGCGGGCCGGAGACCCCGATGGTGGTCAGGAACTCGGAGATGTTGGGCGTCAGGCGGAAAGGAACCGGGCGGTTAGCGTCCAGATCGCCCGTGGCGTCGTTGATGTCGAAGCGGAAGTAGGAGACGTTCAGCTTCCCCGTGTCCTGAAAACAGAGAAGGGATAAAGTCAGAAATCAATAACAGAAAACATAACGCTTAATATTGCTTTTTCACTGTGACGTCATGAAAAGGGTATATCCTAGCCTCCTTCGTATGTCACCGCCTTGCAATCAGCTTGAATCTTATACTTAATCTGTAAGTGTTTTTATTTGAATCCCCCTTAATATGATTACTATTTAGGGTTTTGAATTTATTTTCATAATTCTTTTTAAATGTTTTTTTTTTCTTTTTTTCGTTCACGTAAAATAAGAACAAATTACTGAATTTAAACTAAGGGGATTAATCAGGTATGTCTTATTCATGCTATATTTATCTCAGAAAATGTGGTTTTTGACAGTTGCTCCATTTTAAAATAGAAAGAAACAAGAAAGATAAAATAAATAAAAAAATGTTTAAAGTGTTAAACCAAAAAGTGGGCAGTAAACATTTTAATAAAATAGATACAAAATATTTATAGTGAACAAATGTAGCTGCTTTCAGATTTAAAGTGGACCTACAGTATCATGCTATTTGTAGGTCATAGGTCTCAGATATATAAAAAACATGTCTATAAAGTGTTTTGCTCAAAATACCAAACAGATCACCCGTTCTAGCCACGCCTCATATCCCTCTGTTTCACTTCCTGATTCAAAAGTGCTGATTTTAAGTATAAAGCTTTAAAATAAAAATAATTGATACAAATAAAAAGAGGAGGGGTCTGAGCTCATGCGGGACCCGGCAGCTACTGTCTAAACTAAATGCTGCCGTGATGAAACGCCATATCATGGATTATCAAGGATTCTCTCTGAAACAGTCTGGAGCTCAAAGGCTTTCTCTCTTGCCGGTTACACCACAAGGTGAGTTCCTTTTTACTTCCTGCTTCTTCACACACATGCTCTCCAGCACAGGTTAGCTCTGAGTGTTAGCGATGCTAATGTAAACACCGACCATATTACGTTGGGCATTGTTTCTGATAGCAACGTTTCTGATTGGCCCGTGGGTCCACATTTCAGATATTACGTCATATCGGACGCAAATCTGGATCAGCTCCGTTGTAGTCCCGTTTTTTTTTAGATAGGGGTACGGAAGAAAAGAGAGAGGGTTTTATTTTCTGACGCTGCGCGAGTTCCCCGACACACCGGGGACACATGTATAAAATACATAAAAACGTGCTGATAGGTCCCCTTTAAGGAAAAAACAATAAGGCATTCAATATGTTTATTTATTCTGTTTGTAAATTAAGAAAATTCGGAACAAGCACATGAATGGATGATATAAGTTAATAAATAAAAAATAACAACAAATAAATATATACTCCTTTCCGTTCCCCACAGTCCTCAGACCACATTAGCCCGGCAACAAATAACTCTCCTTCAGGAAGGGGGAGTAACAAAACAAGCTCCCCCAACAAAATGGCTTCATGTATTGATCAGGGTGGACCAGACACAGTAACACGTCAAACTATCAGCAGCAGAACATCAATAATCCTCAATTCACTCCCGCTCCCTGCTGACTTAAATATATACAGGCGCGTTTTCATCTTTAAGCCTGCGTTTATGTGCGAGAGGACGGCTCTGGAGCAGCCACTGCAGGAAGATAAGCTGCTCGTATGAAAAGGTGAGAGGCTCTGACAGCTTTATAGCCCGGCGTTTCATCCAGCTGCCTCTCCTCGTTTTCCTCTGCCTCGCCTCTTTCCCTCCCTTCTCCTTAATTCTCTTCTGCCTCCCCCCCCTCTCCCTCCTACTGTCATCTGCTCCTCTGGGCCCGGCGGAGGACCTCAAGGTGCTGGGCTGAGACACCAGAAGCCCCCCCGAGGCTCAGATAAGCCCTCAGACAGTTGGCTGTGGAGGCAGCGCTCAGAATGCTAAATCTCCGCGCTACTGGCCAGCGATGGCTTCATTTTGGGGCCGGTGTGAACTGAATGACACAACGTTAACGAGACACTCTCTGTGACTTTGGGGATGTGAACTTGAGTGTGAGAAATGACAGATACTGGGTGATTTTCAGAAGATGATATGAGAGGAGATAGAGAAACTCTTACAGAAGGAATTCTCGAGATGATGGTTTAGGAGGAAGGGCGTTTAACTGAACTTCCCCCAGGGGATTAATAAAGTATGTCTTTTTAATACTTTATATATCTAGGAGGAAGCTAGGCTTCATGACAGTTGCCCCGTTTCAGAAAAAATAGACATAAAAGGAGGAAGAAATACCTTTAACATCGTAAGAACCAGATATTTCCCTTAGGATTTTTGCAAAATGAAATAAAAATAACATACAAACATTAATAGAAAACACAACGTATTTTTTTGGTTATGTGTTTCATTACCAATAACTGATGATGACTGAGCCAAGCGTAATATAAATACTATGCGAGAATATAAAGAATTAAAATAGATAATTGAGAAAAAGATACATAGTAAATATAACAGGGAATATAGCGATATGCACATGCAATATATACAGGGTGTATTGCTATTATTATTATGATGATGTACCCTATATGACCCCTTTGAGTGCATAAAAGAAAACCCCTTACAGGTAAAAGCGGACGATAAAAGATAGTATTATTTACTAACAACATAATTCTTTGATTGACTTCCAGCCTGATAAAGCAGGACCTTTTAATCGATGCCTCAAACATCAGAGAGCTCACATCGCAGCACCTAAAGGAAGAGAGGGCCTCTGGAGGCAGGGTGGGGCTCAGTGCTGCTGCTGTGATGTCCTGTCCTTGCACTCTCTCTGTTTGTGTGTAATGTTTGTGTGTGTGCGCCGTAATCCCGCTGTGTCTAATGGGATCTGCGGAGTGGAACAGGCAGAGAGGGGGCTTAATACCAGCGCTTAGCTGCCCGGAGGAACGCCTGTCAGCAAAGGCCGATTAGGATCAGAGGGGTGGGGTGGCCGACTGACACAATCATCTTTAATAATGACTTTCAGAAAGCTGTCTGCGGCGGGCGGAGGCGCGCACCAACGCGGCCCGTCTCAAATTGAAACGTCTTTGATAGCTGTAGAGCAGAGGGACTGAATACAGCGTTCTGTCAAAACATCCTGCGCCCCGACAGCGGCTCTGACTGATAGGCCGAGCGTGAATGTCACGGGGGAGAATGGTAATTCACACGGCCAGATACGGAGACGGTAATGGTGATCTCTTAATGCATCTATGAGGGTGTAGATCTACTGAATTAGCCCCCCCCGTCACATGGAAGCGTCTCGCCCTTGACGGAGAGAGTCGGACATGTTTCGGTCTCTCCTACCTGAGCGATCTGCAGCATCTCGGGGTTCAGCCTGTTGAGGTGCAGCATGAACTCCGCCAGGCCGATGAGGGCCAGCTGGATGGTGAACATCTTCCGGAAGGTCCAGTAGTCGGTGGCGTTGGGGAAGGTGTGCAGAGCCCACTCCTTCAGCATGCTGCGGGGCACCATGTTCCCCTGCACCTCCTTCAGGATGTCCCGCAGGACCTGGTGGTAGACAGGAGGAGGGGGGGGAGGTCAGCAGCTGATTTTGAGCTTTACTTTCATTTTGACCAAACACTTTACAGAACAAAGATCCTCTCGCTGAAGGTGTGTACTGTAACTGTGTGTATTCCACCAGTCAACCTTCTTCTCCAATGGCACTTTTCAGACATTATTTCATGCACACAGTGGGTTATTTTAATGCAGAAGTCAAGCGTAGAAGACTAATTTACAGCTTCTATTTTTGTAGGTTATTGTATGTTGCAGTCAGAGTGCAAAGAGTCTTAAAACAATGTATGCAATGCAGCAACTGAAAGCTTATAATAATATATTGGGGAGGTCTGGATGGGTTCTTTTCATGGATAATTTAGGTCATTAACAGTGACAATTATCATTATTACAGTTCACCACCGTGAAGAAAAAACATCAAGTAGTAGCCAATCAGTCGAGGAAGGATTTATGTTGCACTTTAATAAAGAACGCATCTATCATCTGTGACTGGTTTATATAGCAGCATGCAAATTCCCTTTGATTGACCAGACAAAGCCACTAGCAAACTGTCCTTGTCCCAGTGAGAACCTGCATGTTTAAATCTGAATATTGTTAATATTCCTTATCAAATTATTCTTCATCTCAGACTAAATAAAAGCTCGCATCCTCAGCTAATGAAAAGCTGACGGCATGGACATGATTTGATTCCTTGATGACACGGCTGCATGAAGCTACCGTTTAATTACAATTCAATCACCTGGGAGGAATGGCAATGCGGGCCATCAAATTAAGTCACACTTGTGCCGCATAATGCAAATGTGTGGTTATGATCCTCGTGTGTGTACCTGGTGGCTGGCCTGTGTGCCTCTGGCCTGCACCGTGGCCAGGCGATCGTAATATCTGGAGATGGGGTTGTCGTGTTCGATTCCTTTCTTGGCACAGCGCTGTTTGTAGATTTCCACCAGAGACAGAGACGAAGGGTTGTCTTCGACCAGACGCATCTGAGGCGACACTGCCACCACTCGGGGCACTGAGGGAGGGAGGGAGGGAGGGAGGAGAGAGGACACAGGTGGGACAGAGAAGAGGGAAGAGGAGTGGTAGTAGGGGAGGAGATGAAAAACAAGCAAGTCAGTCACACAATTGTAAACATTCGTGCCTGTTTTATCACAGTGTGAACCACCGGTCTAAACCTACATCTAAAATACCCCAGAGCTGGTAAAGACAGCTGCAGTGAAGGCGAGCCATCACTCAACAACAACCAGGGTCTCTCCGTGAACGCAGTCTAAACATTTACATACACTGGCACCAAGAATCAAATCTATAGCAGCAGCCATTCCAGTCGGGAGGAAATGGGTTGGAAGGGACCGCTGAATTCCCTGTCCATATTTCCCCTTTAACAAACCAATCAAGTGCATCAATTGAGAGTGGGCAAACATCTGGGCGGAGGAACACCTCAAGGGGATGACAGGAGAGGAAATGGCGCTTGAAAGGGGGATTGAGATTGTGTTTGTGTGGTAACAAAGGGAAGGGAAATGATACGGTCGCTGCCAATTGTTTTTAGTTTACAGCTGCAGGGGACTGAACACAGGAAGCTGGTATTAGAAGAAGATATGGACAAATATGTGTACAAAAATAACTGATTTTTCTATTTTGTTTAACTCACATGGGGAGAAGTAACTCGTTAAGTGAAACGTACACAAAAAAAATTATTTTAGTCAAAGTCCTCCATATATGACAGGGGTGTCCAAACTACGGCCCGGGGGCCAACTGCGGCTCACGGATCATTTTGAATCGGCCCTCAGCTAATTCAAAAAGTATAATGTAATATGGCCCACAAATGAAACTTGTGCTTATATTGCACTTCTTAACTATAAATGTAAAAATATATTACACAGTAGACTCACGTGTTAATAAGAGCACTTTTAAAATAAATTCAGTCAGTTAAAGTTGGAAACATTTTCTAACAAATCTTAGTTGATAAGAAAAAACCCCAATGACTTATTTATAAGCTTGAAATACACCCTTCCTATTTCTCCTTATTATAATCAATCTGAGCTCCTGTTGTAAGGGATGAGCTGCCAACGCTCACAAGCATCATGTACCTACAGTTGATTGATTTGGCTAACTTATAACTGAACTTATGAGGCCAGATACCTCTCGTGAGCGGCCCAGCCCTTCGTATATCTTTCAGCCCTGCTATATGACTTTCAACCCAATGCATCTGCGTCTTTCATTCTGGTCGTACCGGTGAAGAAGAGGTGTCTCTTGGTGGTCTCCTTCCTCTTCTCCAGACAGGGGTTGAGGAGGCGGAGCAGCTGCAGGACCCTCTCCTCTCGGCGGGACTCCGTCAGGCAGGCGTCGTTCATCACCAGGTACGGGTAGATCTTTCCGTTGTGTCCGCGGATGTAGAGACGACGCGCCGCTGTGTTGTGTTTCTGAACGATCTCCACCCGGGGCATGAACCTGGAGAGAGGGAAGAGATACATGATGTGGGAGAAACAATACGTCGGGATGATTCTACTTCCATATCACTTTGGATAGTCCCTTACCGTGCGATCTTGATGTAATAGTGTGTGGGTTTGGGCATGAGGAACTCCCCGGGGATCTCCACCTCGGCCGTCTGAGCGGAGAAGTTGCTGAGGAAGCGGCACTTCTCCTCGATGAGGAAGAACTTGGGCAGCTGCTTGGTCTTGGCCTCCAGGATCTTAATCCACTTCTTCAGCTTGGAGATGAGATTGTGGAGCTTCATGGAGCCCGGCACGCTGAAGTCAAAGTCTGCCAGGGAAGGAGAGAGAAGTCGATGTTACAGCAAGAAACTCCTTGTTCCCCCAACCCTTAACTAGTGTAACTATTGATGCATTTATTAAATATTTACGCAATGAGACTTTCATGATTTAACCAACATATTGTTTTAGTGGGCAAAGACATTTACATTAATTAGTGAAACGTAGCCTTTACAACCAGGAATGGACAACCTAAAGAAAATATTACGATAGTCAAAATCTAACACGATATCTAGTCTTATATAACTATCGTTAAAAAAAAATGCCATTCGTGCGAGATCAGACTTCAACAGATAGCTTTCAACAACCAATCTAGAATATAGACACGTTTTTAATGAGCATTGTTATATGTTCAAGTTTTTTGGACCATTTCTCCTTCCTCCTCTCTGCAGGTGACAAAAGCTATGCTCTAATCAATGTCTAGACTCACGATATCGCACTATTGTCGACATATAGCGTGGCGGCCACGGCCCAAAAGAAGGGATAGGAAAAGACCCACATATGTTAAGAGTAGTGGCCTAGTGATTTTTCTTTTTCTAAGTAGTTTTTGGGCTAGACAGTGTCTGTATTGGGGAGATTGCGTTTTCCCCCATGGCTAGGGATTGAAAAGCGTGTACTTGGCAGCGGACTCGGCACCTCGGCTGCCAGCTGTAAACACTGAGCTCCCCAAAAGCCCAAACCTGGCCTAGTGAACTTGATGATTAAGTATCTGTGATATTCAACTGTAAGAATAGAGATAGAAAATAAAATGTGAACTTGTACAAAAAATACAAAAGCATATGTCAACGAGTCAACGTTTTACACTTCCCCTCCTTAATCAACTATTCTTAAAATGCCCTTAACCCCATAAGATGACCCAGTGGAGCTGCATTAGCTGCCAACAGTACAGCACTTTAACAGCAGCTCCCATGTGTGTTTTTGTGTGTGTCTGACCTTTGACCTCCCGTGGCAATGCTCTCCCAGAGCTGTGCTATAACTACCAATGTGTTTCTAGGTAACCTTGCAAATAACATACATTTCAAAACACATGCGAGCAGCATACGCACGAGGGACAGGATTTAAAAGTGAGTCAAATAGATTAAGCAAAACAGAACAGAAATAAATATTGGAAAAGAGAATTGAACGCTTATTGCTGAGGTGACACTTAAATGCAAACGCTGCAGGGCCTGTGTGAAACCGGTAAAGATTGATTCAAGTTAGATTAGGCTGTTTGCTTTGGCGTTATTTACACAGTCAGATGGACGAAGAACACGTTGTTCTTCTCACAGCGATGGCCTCGGGGAGGGAGGTGGTTTCACATCTGGGAAATGTCCGATGTAAATACGCTGTTTCACTGTCGGCCACTTCGCTGCAGCAGGCTGCGGAAGTGCCTTGCTTAAGGGAACTCCACGTATAAGTTATTCATTGCAGGCTGGAGGAGAAACGGTTTGCTCCATCAACCTACCCCCCCCCGCATGCAGGCTGGGAGCTGATTAAATTAGGGCTATAAAAATGAGAGTCTTAAAGTATTAAATTCCTGTTTCAAGTCACAACTCATATTGCACGTAACGTATTGTGATGGGCTGCAGCAGCAGCAGCATCGGAAGGAGGGGAGCCAGGCGGGTTTTCCATTTTAGAGTAAAGCCCCCAGGACATCTCTGTAACATGACCGAACACACACACACACACACACACACAACACACACACACACACACACACACACACACACACACACACACACACACACACACACACACACACACACACACACACACACACACACACACACACACACACACACACACACACACACACACACACACACACACACACACACACACACACACACCACACACACACACACACACACACACACACACACACACACACACACACACACACACACACACACACACACAGCCTGTTATAATGAATCCATGAAACTGCAAGGCCTTGCCATTTCAAACCAGCTCAATCTCTCCCCGAGTGAGACCTCCTAATACTTTAAATAAGCCCTTTAAAACAGCCAATGTTCTTTTCGGCGCGACCCTATTTCGCTATCCGTCTGCCTGCAATTCTCCTGCCTCGATAGCAGAGGGAAAATTGAAACGGTCCTAAAGAATTGCAGCCCGACAACAATTCGGCGCCATAAAAGGGTATAATGCTTACAAATAGACAAAGGGAGACGTGGAGGAAGAAAGTAATATCATTCTGTCTCGATCAGATATAAAGCATGTTACCTGTTTAAATCTAAAGACGGCTGCACGTACGACTCAGACATTATTACGACTCGTAAAAATACAATGTATTAAGCAGTAGACACGCTGTGACACAAGAGCAAAGAAGGCCTTTTAGTAAACAAAGCATAAATGGTAGGGCGGCCTGATATGGGAAAACGTCTGCACTGCTAATACTTTGACTGATATTGCAATTCAGATTGAGTTTAGAATCATTTATCTCAATGAAACATATGTGAATCTAATAGTGTATATTTTTAAGTCCATAGTATTAAATGTGTAGGCCCGGATATATCTGCAGATCCAAAATACTTGTATACTCGCATTTAAAAAGGGACCCGATTGAGCTCATGTTCATCATTATCTGACATGTATTGTGCTCGCTGCTATTTGAGTTTTGCAGTAGTCTGAATAACGATTTTGATCAGATTGTAATAACTGCGCAGTCCTAACAATGATTTCACCTTCTTTGGAGCTTTAACTATACTTAACAGAGCGTGAGAATATGAGGTTTAACACTAAAGTTTCTGAGTAAAAAAAGACAGAGGTGTTTTGTTGAAAGTGCCGTGCAGCCACAGGAGCGGAAGACAGTTATTTTCAGTCCCGCTCAACTCGTATTTGACCCCTGCTCCACGAGCGAGCGGCGGGAATAGACACGCAGCGCAGTGTGGGAAGCCTCCAGGTTGACCTCTGACTTCAGGAGCAAATTATGGATCCACACTCCGGAGGTGGGTCACCTCTGTATAAAGAAGCACCATTCCCTCGTGGACTGCCCTGGTTCCTGACTGCGTGTGGGGTGGGATGGATTCAACTCAACTTTATCTGATTGGTGGGCTGGAGTCTGGAGCGCAACAAAGGTCATGGCAGCAGAAGAAAGTAGGTTTTCTGGTTCAAATTAAAACGAGTAACAACCAGCTGAAGGTGCATCGCCAAACTGCTTAACCTAATTACATTTAACTACGGTGAATGTCATTTCAGCATAACAAAGGACTATTTAATAAGCACGCAAGGAAAAAGCCAAGAAGAAGCTCTGGAACACATCCGCTGCTAAACCAGTAACTCATGCAAATAGCTTTCGCCGTAATTGGATTTGAATGCCTCCCCGCTGCCAAACGTTATGTGTGCACACATAAACACACATTTTCCGGCCCACAAACCCCGTGAAGGCGCGTGAGCCACTAACTCGGTTCGGGGAATGGGAGATCGGCTGCCCGGTTTGTTCTGCTCGGGAGGCTTGTGTGGCTTCGGTCTCCGTCGGCCCTGCTGCCGTGATGCAGCTGGGTAGCGATGGTCTGGTGACATGAGCACAGCTGGCACCGCAACATCTGGGAAGACTCACCAGCAGGACGATCACTTTGTGTTATTCTTTGCACGTGCCGTTTCCATGTTTTTTCTCGCACACACCGCAACACCTGTCGATATGAGACCGTCATTCCCATAGATTACTATCTGTTCATCTCCTCTCTCTCATCGTTTAGGCTCCTCTCTAACTGTATATGATAACCGGCTCTGGTACATCCATAAATGTCTTTTTTCTCTAAGTCACCAGATCATTTTCCCCCTAGCTTCTTCTCATTCACTCTCAGTCCTTGTCCTCCGCTATCCCAGGGCCAAACACATTAGCGCTATTGGCCACTTTAAGATGAGTAGAGGTGGAAAGCATTAGATGGGGGGGGGGCGGGGGGGGAGGAGTGTCTGTGTGGAAATGCAATAAAAAGTAGAGGCGGCCCCCGAGTGTAATCCAGCGAACATGTATGTGCAGTCAGTCCGTGGGAGTGGAAAGGAGAGAGACACGTGGCTTCCAAAAACAGGGGGATGATTGTGGAGAGGAAAATGTCTCAAAGGGGGGATTTGGCTGAGATCGCGCTGCACCTGTCCTGTTGGATCTGAACATGCAGGCCAGAAAGACTCAAAGCCTTATCAATGGCTTACAAGCAAAGACATGACAAATGATTTTGAAATGTTTCATCCAGAATTGGGCATGATCAAGAGACCGCCTTTCCATCCAGAGGGTTTTCCAAATCCACATTTTGTCCAGGTTGCATCAGCTCTGAATGCATCTGTGACTTCATTTTAAGGTAGACCGCAAAGTACAGATATGAACAGCACAAGATAAGAAATACTGAACAGGTTCAATATATAGCAAGAAAGGCCCCTGTCGCATTATTTAAACGTCTAAAGTGTAGGCAAAGGGATCATTTGGTAACCTTGAGGTGCGCTATTAGGGATTTTCTAAGCTATCAGGATTAAACATGGAGCTAACCTAAGCCACAGGCTGTCTTTAATTCCCGCCATCAAAGGGTCACCTCAAAGGCAACATGGCAGTTGACATTAAACAACTCAAGGCATCTCCATTGATGACTACAACGACATGGGTAGTTAATGCTGGCAATGCAATGGCTTTCTCTGTAACGAGAACATAATAGATACCCTTCTATTGTTGTGAACTAACATACGACAGGATAAGTGTTTCATCTCTATGCCACGGTAGCTTTAGTAGCAATACACTCTCAAATGTTATTCTCTTCCAATATTTTACGAGCTATATTCACTTTCGGAACAGCGAACAGCCCGTTAACAACGCTTGGTTCCCCGACAAAGAGGATCAAAACTGTAGACGCAACATCCAGCTCCAACCACAGTTACACGGCACTTCACTGGTGCTAGTGGTACTTAGCCTAACTGGACTTTCACTACATTTACATTTCAATATAAAAAGGGCTAAACAAGCCCAGTGCCTGGAAGTCATTGTTCTCAGTCTCTAAGGGACTGGAAGTCTATTAAAGCTGCTTTGAGAACCCATTGTACTGTTATATAAGCAGCTGCCTTACAGTTCAGTGTAGAGATGTACTGTAAGAAGAAATAATGTTTCACAGACTTTTAAACCCTGAAGACTTTTACAACAGTGTTTCATAATTTCCGCTGAGCCAAGAGCACTCATCCAACAGATCACTGTGGAGCTGCAGCGGCGTAGAAATGCAGCTGACTGGAGTATAATCAAAACCAGTGTGGGCGTGTGCAAACAGTGTAATAAAGACACACACTGACTCACACGTATACCTATTTCTGACCAGTCGCCACCTCTAACCCATCCCTAAATCAAATCGTCTGGTTGGAAACCTTAATTACGTTGCAGCACACCAAAGCTCCAGCTTCTCAACAAAGCAGTCCAGATTTGAGCTAAGTACAGGAATAATGTAACCAGTTCATTATCTACAGATGCCATGAGAGTGACGTGTTTTACTCTTTCCCCACTGTAAATAACACAAACACTGCTCGAGTTAACTGTGAGGTGGCTGGAGTCTGGCTGCAGGGTGAAAGGCAAACGGGTGCTGCTGTTTTCACAACCTGTCAAACACAACAAAAACAGTCTTTTTTTTAGGTTGCTTGAAAACGTATGACGACGTCTCTTCCAATTTCCAAGTGGTACCGTATGACGTGGATGCAGAAAGGTGAATCATGGATGCTTAAAGTTAACATAGCTGACATTCATGAAACTAAAGTGTTAAAAACAACAAAGTAAATAGAGAAAATAAAAAAAAAGGCTCTTCAACGCTTCTTCCTGTCTTTTTGTATGGTTGTCTTGACAACCGCATGATTTGGAAACAAGTGTTGATTGCTATTATTTTTGACTGTGGTATAGTTGGCGATACAAAAGCGAATAGATGAGTGTAACACCTACGTCACTTCCGGGCGAAAATGACGGCCCCGCCCACTATTGGGGGAAACCAACGCTGTCATTTGAACGGCGGTCAATACAAATTCTGAAGTTTTTGCCGATCCGATCAGAAATGTAAGAAACGGTGGATTTCTGGATCTTCAAAGAGCCCAATTACGATCAGGCAAACAATTACATGAACTCATTGGAAATCGACGCTCGGGCTCGATACATATACAGATACATATACTATCCTGGCTCCAAAATGGTGGAATGAGCTCCCCATTGAAATCAGGACCGCAGAAAGCTTACACACCTTCCGGCGCAGACTGAAAACTCATCTCTTTCGACTCCACCTCGAGCGATAGAATGACTAACAAAGAACTGCTAACAGAGCACTTATATACTAATAAAGGACTGGCTTATCTATAGCCAGTTGAGTAGCACTTGAAACGATTGGCTCTTTGAAACCTGATACTTATATGATTCTGTTTTCTTCAAGGTTGTGTCTTCCTGGTCGAATGTACTTATTGTAAGTCGCTTTGGATAAAAGCGTCAGCTAAATGCAATGTAATGTAATATACATATATAGCAGTAGATGAGGCCATAATTTCGCCAGCTGTTACTCTCATGAGCGAGACGGAAAATAATAGTGGTATCATGCCAAAAAGCCGCTTTGTCGTTGATTGCTCCTCAAACATTAAAACAAATCCTGAGTTACGTGTTTCTGTACTTCCTCTAAGAAGAAAGGACAGTAGAAGAAAAGCTCTGTGGCTTCAGGCTCGATCGCCGTTCAAATGACAGCGCTGTTTCCCCCAAAAGTGGGCGGGGCCGTAATTTCCGCCGCATCTGTGGACATCGATTGCCTACTGCTATATTTAACCATATATCGAGCCCGCTCGTCGAATTCCAATGATTTCATGTAATTGTTTGCCTGATCGTAACCGGGCTCTTTCAGGATCCAAAAATCCACGGTTTTCTTACATTTCTGATCGGATTGGCAAAAAATTCAAAATTTCAATTGACCGCCATTCAATTTTTGCCCGGAAGTGACGCATGTGTTACTCTCATCTATGATCACTTTTTAAAATTATTTAAAAATATATTAAAATAGTGCTTTTCGGCCTGTACCTCTGCAGAAACATACCTTAGTCTAGATTTGTGTCCAGCCTTAGGTTTATATTCATTCAAAAGCCGACCAACCTGTCGTGAACTGTCCCTTCATCTTCTGGAAAACGGGGTCCTGCGCCGTGGCCTTCGCTCTGCGGGCCAGAGACTCGGAGGCGGCGCTGGAGAACATGGTGGAGACGTTAGGAACGTTCTCCAAGCCCACTCCAAAGGTGCTGACCAGCTTCTTCACAAAGTTCAGAGTGTGAGGAGTGATCTTGGCGTCGGACACGGCGCCGCTCTTCTCAAAGGCAACGGAGTAGCATTTAGCCAGACCCTGCTGGAGCTGCCTCAACACCTGCAGAGAGGAGGAAGAGGAACAGAGGGATTTGGTTACACATATAGATTCAGATCCGAAGTACAGCGAAATTCCAAGCATTCCCGATGGTGCAATCACACATCACAGACAGTATGAGTACAATCTTGACAAGACAAGCTAAAACGTTTAATATATAATCACTATAAATTGGACCTAGGATACATTGAATAGTACGCTTACAAAACAATACAACATTACCAGACAAAGAGTGAATTATTTGGAATTTTGACCATAAGAAAAAAGCAATAACTATAAAACGGCTCAAACCGGACATCCTATCGCTTGACATCTGGTCTGGTACAATCCGTTAAATATTTGCTATGGATAGAATCATGTTTTTCCACGAGGCTCCAGGAAGAACAATTTGAGGAAACGTGGAAACAGTGGCAACAATACACATTCCAGGGACGACCGTCCTTTGTTGCATTTCACTTACGGACAACATTTTTCTTCTTTTTCCAATTTTAAACAACCCCTGTATTCCAATTAAATGTTTTCTCAGCCTCCACTTATCATTTTTTTTTTTACTTACTGCTTGTTATTTAATTTGCCGTTTTGAGGTCACTCAATAGAATGGTCTGTCAACCAAACTGTATAATCAAGACCATGTGACTATAAAGAGAGCATCACTCACTCACACACACAAGGTGATGATGGCTTCTCGGGCCCGTGTGCCGGTGGAACCAAGCATAGAGCCTGCAGCTGCTGCCGAGTGCCCCAAACCCACACACACACACACACACACACACACACACACACACACACACACACACACACACACACACACACACACACACACACACACACACACACACACACACACACACACACACACACACACACACACACACACACACACACACACACACACACACACACACACCACACACACACACACACACACACACACACACACACACACACACCACACACACACACACACACACACACACACACACACACACACACACACACACACACACACACACACACACACACGGCCCTAAATCCCTTTCCCCATCTCACACTCTCACCGCCACCATCCATCACCTGTCTCAGCCTGCCGCCGCCTCCTTCTCCCAGTGCTCTCCTCCACCCACAGAAAACAGACACCTTGCATGTATTCTGCCGAGCATGGCTTTAAGAGTTTGCAGCAGCATCAAGCTCGTTTATGACCATGGTGTACGGGCTACACAATCAGATGTTCACCTGCTCCATACATCTGGAAACAACTCCCAGTAAAGTAAAGGTTTGATGTAACGCTTACTTACTTCTTTTAAATCCAGGCAGAAGACTTTTTTATTTGCCACTGTATTAAATCAATAAATAAATCAATAATACATAATTATATTATCAATGTTCAGTAACTTCTTAAGTTGGTATTTTATACCCATCTTATTTTATTTTAACTTGTTTGTTGGCTTTTTAATAATTGTTTTTAAATGTAATTTGATGTGTTTTTGTGTATGTTTGTGTCTTTATGATTTTTATGTTGTTTTTCTTGTAAAACACTTTGAATTGCGTTGTGTTGAAATGCCTTTATTGCCACTGGTGCATATATAAACACAGTAACATGAATAAAGTTGAATATTATATATTAATATATTTATTATAAAACTATTACAAACGCTGCTAGAAAGGCAAAGGGCAATTGAAGCTGACTAGCTAACACAAAAAGGGATTTGAGAATATGCGAGCAAGAAAATAATAAATCAATCAACATATTCTGCCATTAATGAGTTCAACACTTTTTATTCATGTATTTTTTCTTTTAATGTTTCTTTTATTATCTTTCACTGTTTTTAAATGCCTTTGTCTGAATGTCTTTCATTTTTGTAAAGCACCTTGAATTGCCTTGTGCTGAAAGCTGCTATATGAATAAACTTGCCTTGCCTACACTAGCTCAGTGTGTGAATGCAAGACGTCGAGGACCTATGAACAGTCAGGTCGGGATCACACCTCAGATCAAACCGATGTGCCGGCCCTCCAGAGAGACAGCAGGGTCGTCTGGCGTGACACACTTACACACACTCCTGCGTTCACACTTATACACACACACATGCATTACAAGTCTCACAACCTGCTGTATTGTCTTCTCACGTCTGAAAACCCACGCGCTGTCAGACACACAGAGAAAAACCAGCAGCTTTGTTCTTCTCACCTCCTCGTGCCAGTTCTCCCTGAACCACACCATCTGGTCCACGATGCCCTCCAGGGAGGAGAGCAGCGTGGGGTGGAGCTCGCGCTGCATGTGCATGATGCGGCTGCAGCGCCACATGGGAGCCGTGGCTCGGATGGGTCCGGGGTCCGAGGCCCCCGAGTGAGGCTGGGCCCCCACTGAGCTGGGCTGCTGCTGTCCTGAGGAATCTGGGGAGGAAGAGGAGGTAAGGATGAGCGGTGGAGAAAGAGATGTGACGGGAGAACTCAATAGGGTAGGGTAGGTTGTTTTATTTTTTGTATTACTGCCGAATTTTATTCCATTCTATTCCCATGTAAATACTGCTATACTTTTAATTACTTCTCTATATTAATGCTATGTTTTATGTATGCACCATGACATCAAGTCAAATTCCTCATACGTGTAAACCTATTGTAAAGCTAAAATAAAATATCCTTCCTAGTTGCTCACTCCAATGTTATTTCTTTTCTTTCTGTTAACTTGGTTTTTGTTTTCTGGGAGATTTACTGCAAGGCTTTAAGGAAAGAAGGTGCCGCGTTAAGCCCCCTAAGCAAATGTGTAATTTGTGATATTGTGGTATGAACACAAATGTAATAAAATAGATGCTCAGATCGGTGAAAAGTCAACACATTACAGTCGGCCGTGTTAGCTTACCACTTTTGTAGCGCTCCCTCTGCTCGATCTTGAGCGTCAGGTAGAGGGTGCGGATGGGGAAGTAGACAGCCTGCGGGTACACTCGCCCCACCTAGCAGATAAAAGAGGGTCACAGATTACATTTCAAAGATTCCCCCTCAGGACCACAATGGAGGGGGGGGGGGGGGGGGGGATACAGTGTGTGCATGTGTGTCAGAGAGCGATCATACTGATACAGCCAGACTCTGCTGTAACACACGCGGTGTTTGAAGCTCCGAGTCAGGGGAGTTAGTGAAGTTCAAAACACGCCATGAATGAATTACAAAGAAACTGAATGTGCTTGATGATGAAATTGCCCCGAGGACTTCCACGAGAAGTCACCGACAGCGGCGGAAGGCTTAATGGTTGAAGTCGGGGCGTATAAAAGATTTGAAGTTTGGCAACACATTGCAAAATCACCTCTCCAACTTGGTGGAGGAGGTTCCTTTGATAAGTGAAGCAGCAGGTGCGTGCCGTGTGCAGAGCGATTTACATAAATCTGACGCAGGTCACAGTTCATGGAGAAGGCACGATTGGTTATGCATAGCCTGTCGGGCAGCGTTTAAACTAGATCATAATCTGAAATCTGTTTCCACTGGCGATGTGTGCAATGTAAATCATGTAATAAAGGCATTCTGATCTTCTGCAAGTATATCAAGAAATTAACTAAACTTCAAAGAAAGTAAGCAAGCATACTTTGCGGATGTTTTCTTTTCTTCTTCAGTTTGTCATGCTGTAGTCTGAACGGCTGTTTAACGTTAATGTTGGGGAAATAAAGATCTTTTTGAACATTAAAGCATGTAAACATGTCCCACTAAATACAAATATGAACCTGAAAGTGAGCAGAATAGCGCCCCTTTAACCACCTTGAACATGCAGGAGAAGCTCTGAACAGATTCCCAAATACTTTACGTGGCTCTAAATACCAATTCTTTCTAAACCTGTCACCAAAGGACATTCAATTTCATAAGAGGGCGACTGCTGCGACACATCGCACACAGAGACTGTAAAGGAATCACCTCTTGAATATGAGAGGTGGACTCAACTCGACACACGATACATTTGTGTGTGTGACATTTGGCTATCTCTGCGACGGCACAAAGCGAGAGCCTAAAGGAAGAACATGAGCTGTGACGGAGATCCCTGGATCGAGCAAACGCTTTTATAACATTTTTTAAAAGCGCTGGTCTTAAAGAAAACGTTTTTTATATTTATATGATTTAAAGAGGGACATGGATATAGAAATGTGGAAGTATAATCGTATTTAATGCGAAGTGTCTTATGAAAAGTTTGTTTAAAACATGTGGGATGGCAATATATATATCTTTTGGACATGACACACCATGTTATAGTGAGACACCATGTTATAGTGATGTCAAATGTTATCAAATCTCAGAAATGACAAGACAAATAAGCAAGTTGTAAAAAAGAAATAAAACGGATCTTATTTCTTGTCCTTCTAGCCTGGTTTTAAGCCCACGAGGACCAAACCACACGGTCTCTCAGGTTTTGCGGCAGGCTGAAGTTACAAAGCTACTTGATCCCTCTGTGCGCCTGCAGGGAAGAAAGAGATACCTCAACATTTCACCAACAACACTGAGCTCGCTACGACCTAAAGTGGGTCGAGGTTGGACGGTGGTGATGGAGGAGGGAGAAGGAGAAAGACAGAGAAGCTGCTTTCTTCATATTTCCGCCTGAGGCTAAATGGATTTGTGGAACCTGTAATCTTTCTCTGACATCCTTCTCAGGTCTTCAGACGAAGTCTCAAAGTGCACAAATCAACACGGCAGGTCTCCATTTTTTTTTAAAGAGCCTCATCTCACTCATAACTCAGGACTGTTCATGGAGAGTCAGCAGGAGACAGATGGGATTAACTAACTGCTCGAGTAGGAATAAGCCTTGGCAGTGTGGAGATGATAGAGAAGGGAAAAACGAGAACTCTAGGAAACCATTGTATACTCCTGAGTGGGAGTTAACGCAGCTGTGGAGCACCTTCAGCCATCACCAGATTGGTTCAACCATTAAATGTGCAATCGCAAACATATTACGGAACATGAATTGATTGCTAGTTTCTACATTGCACACACATTACACATTAATACAGCCCTATGACACTATCGCTACACCCCATAACACCATTATCACACCCATGTTACACTATTATTACACCCTTATTAGAGACTGTTATAACAACCCTTTTACACCATTATTAAACTGGCATTTTTGTAGTCCATTGTTTTACTCCGGCTGACATTTCATTAAATCCACTGTTTTAATTTCCCCTATGCCCTGTAAGGTGTCCTTGGAGGCTATGAAAGGCGCCCCCCCAAATAAAATGTATTATTATTATTATTATTATACCCAAATTACACAAATGTGACAGTTATTTCACCTATATTACACTTGAATGATCCCCATATTTTACCCAAGTAACAACAATATTACAACCCTCTTAGACTGCTATTAAACCAATTGTACACATGAAGACAGGCCGTCAAATGATTGTTTCCCCCAGGACACACACAACCATGTAAGGGTTAAATGATCATTTGTGCCACAGCTTCGAGTAGAAAAAGCAACGGTCATAAAATAAATATGAGAACATATAAGCTACCCATATCTGTGAGGTAAATTTATTTCTATAGCACATATTAAAAACAGAGGGTTCAAAGCACAACATAACATTAAAAGATAATATTACAATAATAGATAAAAGGCACACATAAGAATTAATACAAGGATATGGACAGACAATGAAAGCATAAAAATCGATAAAACATCGCTCAAACTGACTCGAAAGGGGGGGCGGGGCAGGTCGTTCCAGAGGCTGCGGGCTACCGCTGAGAAGGCTCGGCCTCCTCTGGTCTTTTTCTTGGTTTTAGGGACTACCAGCCGCAGCAGATGAGCCTATTCATTTATACAATTTCCCGCACTTCTGTTTATCCCTAATATTTTTACATTCATTTTATCAGTGCTGAAAAACAGACATTTTTAAAGTAAAAAAAAGTCTAAATATGCAGGACGAGAGTCAGGAGTACCGGGGAGTTCTCTGTGGCGGCTAACGGCAGCGTTACAGATGAAACAGGAAGGGAGGCAGAGAGGAACCAGAGATCAAACCCGCTAATGGGAAGATAGAAATGTCATATTTTGCACAGCTGAGGGGGGGGAGAGGGTGAGCGGCAGACAAGCGAGAGAGGCTGTGTGAGATACTACGATAACTTCTGATTCATCTTCCCGCCTGCCCCCGGGCGCTCGTCTTCTCACCTTCATCAATATTTCAATTTTTTAAGCATCCCCTCGCCGTAGAGAAACTGGAAATAATTAGGCAGACGGGAAGGCAGAGACAAAGCCTGCCGTGCATTAAGATGTGGTTACCCTTTGAGATGGGGAGATAGAAGAAAGACGTGTCAACCTTTTTAACCTTCAACTCATTACAGGGTGACGAGGAAGACCAGAGGAAGGACGGGTTCTCTACAGAGGGAACATCTCCACAGTCACCCATTGACAGTCATTCATAAATATGCAGAGAGGCAGGTGCTGGTTATCTCACTTCCGCTGTAACGAAGAGGTCACAACGTGAGCCTTGGAACAACCGGTGTGTCCGAGTTAAAGGTTTCTCGCGATGGATCAATCCCCACGCATGATACAAACACAACTGCAAATTATTCAGTATGTTTTACCAGTGTTTCTCTACTTCAATGCTAGGTTGAATTAAGCTTGTTTGTCAATGAACTTATCAAGTTCCTCTTTATCTGAATGCTAAATTGTTGAGGATTCCTAAATAAAGCAGGTTAAACTTTCTATCTATCTTTTAATGAGTCTTATTCAAGAAGAGCTGCGCGATATGGGGCAGGAAAAAGCCATAATGATGTCAAATATAAAAAAATAAACCGATTTATGAACTCAGTTGTGTTTTTACACTGCTTTTAAACATATAATATAATAACAAATTACTTGCTTTAAAAATGTTTTTTCCAACCTTCCAACTGAACACATAGGACAACAAAATATTTTTATATGTATCGTACTTTTCGGACTATAAGCCGCGACTTTTCCCCCCATTGTTTGTGTACAGCTAACGGCCACTAGGGAACCTCCTAAATCTATGGATTTTACAGGTACAATTAACCACCTTTAACCCTATGGGCTCTAGGACCGGTCCGCGCCCGCCACCTCTAAGCGGCGGGCTCCAGCAGGAAAAGCTGGAGGCCGGAAAAGAGTGAGACAGGTAGCGCGCCAAAGTAAAAGTGGAACCGAGAGACAGAACGAGAGCAAGACAGACGGACAATTTAGCTGCTGCGGCTTATATGCAGGTGCGCTTTATAGTCCGAAAAGTACGGTATATGAAAACGCCATTTTCTACTCTTTCATCCAAGTGTGTGGATCTGATGTATTATTGCCTTGCGATGGACATTGTGATGAGATTGCAGTGTAAAATGGCAGGAAATTGCGATAGAAAATGCGTTATATATGCGGTAAACACATTTTTTGTTTACCTCCTGTCTCACCCTCTCTGTCTACCTCCTGTCTCACCCTCTCTGTCTATCCATACAAAACCACCAGTAAGCAGGTGAATACACCAAGTTAAACCACCACTAACTCCACCACAAGCTCCAGCCGTACGCCCACCACCAATAATGAACACAAACAAAAAGCCTTGGCTCCTCCAGTGTGTCTCTACTATATGTTGTGCAGGGCTACATCCACCTCTTACTGTACATTTTGCACTTGTATTTCAAAACCTCTTCTCTCAACCCTCCCCCCCACCTCTCTCTCTTTCTCATCCTCTCCACTATATTCCTGCTCTGCTGAGAGGACGATTGTTTGCTTTAGCACACTACACTTTGAAGATCACCCTCTTCAAAATTGTACGGAAATAATACTCCATTAAGCAAAGCAAATTAGTCTTCGTTTTAATTACCAGCTCTGTTCCTCCTACAGTGCGGGTGTGTACCATATTAACTTAATAATCATTTCTTGAACAGATAATTTAAAAAGCAATTCGCCGGGGGGCCTGACGGGAGCCAAAGGATGGCTGGAAACGGGACAGTGAGAGAATCTGAATGCTTCATTTGGTAAATAGGAAGCAGGGGAGAGGCCACTTTGGCGTGAATGCAGTTCATTTATCTTGATTAGAAAGACGTGCATGGGCACTAATGCACACACGGCGGCCTCATGTGTTGCCCCAAATGGATTAAAAAATTAAATTAGAAAGCAACAAAGGGGAGATTACTTTTCAATGCTGTGTTTTAATGGATAAAGAGTTGAAAATCAGGGCCAAGAGCGTTTTGGCTTACGCGTAATGGACATCTCGATCTGATTTTGTGAAAGCCTCACCTGGCTGATTAAGTTGAGCAGAGGTTTTCCTTCCGATCCCACCAGGCAGGTCAGGAGCTGCGGTATCCATGCCAACCACTGGATAGGCGGGACCCCGATGCAGTATTTGTCCACAGCGTCCGCTAAAGTGTTCTTATCATCGAAGCTGAGCAGCCACAACACCTACAGAGGAAGGGGGAAGACACCATGTGTGAGAAAGGAAAGAAGGAAGGGGAAAGGCCATTCATATTTATGCATTCCAGTTTTCGCACCAGTCCTCGTGACTTGAAAGCCAACTTGGCACACTCCTGTTTTGTTCCACACTGCATGAATTGGAAAAAATTACACTTTGAGTATTTGACCAATATTTCAAATGCCATACGATTTGCAAAATTAGAGGGACTGATCTTTATGAAACATTATTTCCATTAAAAAAATATATTCAAATGATCATGGTGGACTTTGATTAAAGTCTACAAACGTGAAGCGACGTTTGTAGGTCTCTTCACATATTTCACCTTTACCTATTATCGTGCTTACCGCGATTCGGGCATTGCATTAGTCCAAATAATGAATTTGATAACATTTGGATAAATTGTGCAGCCCTTTCCACAGTCCAGTTATCGGGGTATGCTACTTTGGTTTGTTTGCCGAAGACGACCAAAAACGTTTGTTTAAAGAGAGGCTGTGTGAGGAGGTTCACAGTTATGGCAGTTACCAACATGCTTTAGTCTTTAAAGGAATAAAAACAATAGCCAAAAGGTCTTGAACTCTTAGCAAACAAGGAACCATGGATTGTTGTTTGGTAAATGTGGAGCCCCGTACTGACAAAGAAGAAAGGAATGCAGCTCTCAAGGAAGTATCATTAACATTTTCTAAACATTTCTCAACTGAGTAAATACTTTTAGACACCATGTATAAAGAGGTAAGGTCTCTATCATCCATCAGACCCTCACTGCACCCCCCCCCCCCCCCCCCCCCCCTGGCTCTGTCACAGCAGGAGAGCAGAAGCATCCTGGCATCATCTCTCTGATCAAAGCAGAGCCAGTGTGGAGGTGTGCATCTCCATTATGATGAACACATTAACCCCACTCAAGCCCCCAGGCTCTCCACACAGACGCTGTATAATTACTGATAATGACCTGGCATCTCACTTCACCCCCCAGGAGCTAGCACTGCCAACCGGGCCTGCCAGCACATTACCAGGGCGGGGGAGGGGCTCCAAAATAAACATTTAACTGGGATGTGAAGCAGATAATGGTAATGATGCGTTCACATTTATTATTAACCAAGCCTGAGTCTTGGAGGAAGCCGCTCTGTGGACGAGTCTCTCTCATCTGACTCCACGATGACTCTTGGAAATGTGAGTCCCAGCTGAAAGTGGAGTCTTAGATTCTTCCAGCTCATTCATAAATAATGTAAGAAAATATCCAGTTTGCTAAAATGTTGTAATGAAGCAAAAACTAATTTGCGATAATTTTCCACTGGTGGATTGTAATAAAGCACTTTGACTCAAGTTCTGGACTTTAAAGGTAGGGTACGTAATTCACTTCAGAAACACTTGTTATATTCCATGAATACATTAATGCTTTGACAATAAATACATCTGTGGAAGCCGTGGCGCTGTAAAAAGCACGACCAATCATCTGAGCCGGCCCGGCTAAAGTAACTGGATGGTCCACCTGCCTGTCAGCCTTCCATCTGTGCACAAACTGATCTCGTGCCCTCATCGGTCATGTGCGCGTTCGTGTGTGTTGGGGGAGGGGCTCTGTAAGGAAGTCTGAAGGAAGGGGCAGATTTTTTTCGGTTGTGTACTTTCAAATTCTAGCACTCGAGCTGGTTTCTCCATTCTTACCTACCCGACCTTTAAGTACACTTTTTGGGTACTTGAGTAAAACCATTTTATGTTAATATATATACTTTTTACTGCACTACATGTATCTGAAACTTTAGTTACTTTATAGAATCAGATGATTAGCTAATTTAAAATAAGAATAAACCAATATATAATCATATCGACAGTACTCCATCCTTTCACACATGTTTTTATATAGTAAAAGTAAGTATAGTCAAGTAATGAGGGTTTAGTAGTGGAGGGAAAAATATAACTACGTGTACCTCTGAAATGCAGTAGAGCAGACGTATAAAGTAGTATAAAATGAAAATGTGTAAGTACAATTATATCAAAATAGTACATTCGTAATGTCGCTTTCCACCACTGTTTTTCTTTTAAATATCTTGTCACTTCTTCCACCGCTGTAATTTCTTAAATGTTGTGCTCTGATCATCGGATATCAAGGATAACCTATCCTACAGCAGGTCTTTACCAACTCACTCAGTGATTGCACCGTTATGTTTGTCGTTTGTTTTTCATGTATTGTGTGTTGATATTTGTCTCTGTTGATGTTACACATGGAGCGGCTGTGATGCAAGGAGCATTTCAGACTTGATCTGACCATTAAAGTATTATCGTATCGTAACTATAAGAGCAACTAAAGGTCTTTCTGTTAACCTCTGTAAAGACTGGAGGGTTGTATGTGTGTGTGTGTGTGTGTGTGTGTGTGTGTGTGTGGTGTGTGTGTGTGTGTGTGTGTGTATGTATGTGTGTGTGTGTGTGTGTGAGAGAAGGTGGGCTGCTTGTTAGCAAGGATGCCCCTCTTTAGCTCCCACACAGGGCTTCATCAACTGGTAAGTATGGCAGCACGGATCTGACTGCTAGAGAAAGGTCAGTCCATGTAGAGGGTCGACAGATTGAAGTATCAGGGGAGGCCATTAGTCTGTTAACAACCCCCCCCCCCCCCCCCCCCCCCACTGCCTGAGGACGGCCTTCACTCCTCCCTTGATCTGCCGTGGGAACGCATCACACTGTCCACCTGCACCTGTAATGAATCACTGCTGTCGTCCTGTACCTGTGGCCCGGTCTGAGGAGGGGGAAACATCATTGCTGTCCCCTCATCAGAAATAATAATGTGCAGACTGGAGGGGGTTTGGGAAGTAGGGAATTTAAAGTGACTATACCTGAAAAATCACTTTGGGTTTGAGGCCATTAAACTGGCTTTCTGTCCATCAAAAAATGACCTTAAAATACTACGGTGGGTTTTTAAAGCAAGGGCCAAAATACTGTGAAGACTTACCATGGAAAAGCATCGCTTAGTTTTTATGCTCCATATATTTCAAACAAATTGTCACTTCTTTTAAGGCGAGACACCCCAAGTGAATAGGGTAATTTTTTTAACTAAAAGGTATCAGCTAGCAATTTCTCCAGTCAATTACTTACAATAAGGCAATTGTTTTTTGTATTACAAGTTTTCTGAAATAGCATGTTTAAATATGCAAATTATCCATTATCTCATTAAATATGCACATATTTAACACATTTCAGGAATCGAAATCTGAACTTTGGATAAAGCCAGGTTCAAAATTCTTGTTTCATTTTGTAGTCATATTAGTATCTAAGGCTTTTACAGAAGGGATATTGGATATCTCTTTTTATCACTCCATAAATCAGAAAATACTGTCAACAGCCCTAAAATATCCATTTCCGCCATGCGGTATACAATGTTGTATAAATCAGGCTCTGAATGATATATGAACAAACCCTTCTGTAAAAGCCTTCATAATATTGATAGGAATATAACTGGAAGGTTTGGTGTCTCTACGTGCTACTGAAGTTGACATTTCGAACTCAGAGTAGGAGAAAAAACTCATTTTGAGAAAACGACCTTTAAAGATTGCAGTGCGGCGTTAGCTAAACCCTCCTGTTCTCTGGATGACAGCTTGCGCCTCGACGCACTCCGTGAAGGTATTTCATGTTCGGGGTCATTTGTTTAACTTTTGGTGAATTTAGGAGAAATCTACAGACGCAAATAGACAAACTATAGTAAAATAAACACTTCAATGTGTATTTTGTAGGTTTTCCTTCCAAAAGCCTGAAAGAAAGCACTTTGAACTGCCTAATTGTTGAAATACGCTGTAGAAATCATCTTGCCTCGCCTTGATTGAGGCTATTAGTTGCAGGAGCGTTTGTTGGTATGCTAGTTTTAGAAGCAAACACCACCAAAAACACTGATCCCATTCATAAATCCCCAACATCTAAGGACAATATAAACACCAGTGGTTATGCTCTGAGCATTATCTTTTACCGTAAGTCTTCACATTCTGCCTGCCTCATCCTTGTAGATGTTACCTATAATGCTATTTGAATCATCAGTTCATAAAAGATTAGATTAGTATCATGACTGTCTAGTTTTATACTTGTGTGTTTCCTGCTGAAGTATGCAAACGGTTGACATAAAAGCATTGATGCTACAGTGCCACTTGGACATGTAAGGCGCTGTTTACACGAGAACGAAACGGGTTGTATCCGCTACCTTTCTACTGCTACTGACCAGATGTGAGTGCAACATCTGCAGCTCCTCTACCACAACCATCAGCAACAAATGGACATGGAGAACTACATGAACTACATGTTGCTAAATCCACCGCGGGGCATAAACAGTAGGGCAACCAGGCAATCATGGCAACCATGCTCGAGGGTCTTCTTTGCTGCTTTTGGTGTATTTTGTGGCGGAAGTACAGCGCCACTTACAGGCCGGGCATATGTACTACAGCGTCTCCAGCGGGTCAAGCGGTCTCGTGTGGACGGACACGTTTATTGAGCCGATACTGTGTGGACGGGAGACTTTTTTGATATCGAATTCGGTTCGTTTGCGTTCCCGTGTAAATATAATTACTACTTTCTACTGAACTACTTCTATACTCTTGGCTGACTTGACGAACGTCTCTTAAGCTGTCCTTTCTGTTTGTACTAAATGTAATGGATCCCTGACACCCTCTTTCCCAGGTCCCTCCTCACCTTTGCCAGGTATTTGCGGGACTTGCTCTCGTTCTGGTGGCGGCAGGCGTGCAGGTAGCAGGTGATGGCCGAGACCCCGAGGTGGAGCTGCCGGTCTTTGACGAAGATGTTCTCCAGGTAATCCCCCCACATGGCCCAGGCCTTCACCAGGACGTCGTGCATCTGAACCGCCGCCGAAAAGGCTTTATTGGCCTCCTCTGACCTGAGAGAGGGGGGACGGAGAGAAGCGTTAGAGAGGGAGGGACAGACAGACAAGTGAAGGCCAAAGGGAGGAAGGAGACAAGGTAGGATTGGGTGGAAGTGAAATCAGAAAAAAAGAGATACAAAGTAGGACGAGAGGGTCGGAGGAGATGGATGCATAACTTGCAGAGAGATGATGATCACATTCTGAATTATGTACTACACATCAATAAACACCACATTTCATTAGCTGTAAACTTCAAGGCCTCGCCCCCTTCCCCGGTAGTGAGCGTTTAACCCGGCATGAATTAATGTCACCGAGGCGTCTTCCTGTGTTGGAGTTGAACCCAACGCCATCATACTGTGCAGATCAATCCATGTAATGCTGGGCGACATTCTAGGAGCTTAACGTGTTCCTATGTTATCAGGAATGACAGCGGCAGCACGGTGAAAAGAAATCGCACATCTCTATCGGTATAAATCGCTTCAAGAACTACAATCTTCAGAAACATACATTTTTATAATACCTCAACGCCTTACTTATGTCATTTTCTTTACATTGCTGCTACAAATGTTTAAGCCATGGATGTGTACTTCTTATTCTATTTCTTCTCTATATTTAATAAGTTAGCTTATTAAATATAACTGCTTGCCTTTTTTACCTGCTGTGTAACACTATAAATGTACCAGCTAATACACTTTTGGGGATTATTTTTTGTCAGCAATCTAGAAGTCGCACTTTGAATATTGGATTCAGAAAATAGCAGGCGAGAAATAGACACAGGAAATGTGGCAGGAGACCCGGGGGTTTGACTGTTCGTTTATGCCGACGGTACATTCCGGATCATCAGCGGTTTCCACCACAGCTGCTAACCTCACTTTGGCACGCAATGTGAATAACTGTAGTACACCTTTCAGCCTTCGATTAATAAATAAGATGCACCCTGCAGTCGGGAACAGGAGATGTCGATGAGCAACAGTTGGGAAATGGAGCTTCCAAAACCCCTCTCTGGATTACTTTACGGCGACATCTCTCCCCAGCCAATCAATTAAAAAGTGTTATTATAAAAGGCATTTTGGCATATGATTAAGAAATGGGAGTTTGATTGCTATGGGAGTGGGAGCCGGGACCCCGCGGCAACACTTAATGGGGTTTCCTCCGTCACTGTTCAAGTACATTAACAGGTTCGACTACCCGGCTCAACAGGAGCACCGGCACCCAGCAGACTGTCAAATCTCTGACACCCGTTTAATTGAATGATCCCAAAATCCTTTGCACATGTGGTTGCACACGCACACAGCCTCTCCCGAGCCCTCACCCCCACTCTGCTGTTAATTCTCCCCCGGTGTAGGGGAAACTTAATGATTGCAATAAACCCTGCTGAGGTGGAGGCAAGTTCTGCTGATCGCGGAGATTCCTGCAAATTGCCTCGAGCTAATTATTGAGCCGCATATACATTTAATAAGCCTTCCTTAATTTGACTTTCACCCCTCAGGACGACATGTCACGTCAAAAGTTGGCGGGTGTAAAGGTGGCGCTGAAGGGGAAAAGGGTGTTGTGGGTGTGCATGGCCTTAGAGAGAGCAGTGGTTTGATGCAAAGGCTAGCCCTGCAGCAGAAAACACATCTAAACAACGTCACAGGGGTAACCTAGCGATGCATTCTCAGAGGTGAGTTGGCTTGAGGCAAGAAGTGGTGATTAAAGGTAAAAATATAAAACACCCACACAGTGTTAAGGGACCACTGACACAGTTTGAGGCTGAAGAAAAAGTAGGACAGGAAGACAGGTACAAAAAAACTAAAAAGGTAGACTCAAATGTCATGATGTCCATTGATAAGTTCAAACTCGATGAGAATTATTTAAAAAGACATGTTATGCTCCTTTCAGGTGTATATCAGTATGTAGTGTCTCTACTTTAAAGAGTCCTCTCCTGCTGATGTTCAGGTTCATATCAGTATATAGTGTCTCTACTTTAAAGAGTCCTCTCCTGCTGATGTCCAGGTGTATATCAGTATGTAGTGTCTCTACTTTAAAGAGTCCTCTCCTGCTGATGTTCAGGTTCATATCAGTATATAGTGTCTCTACTTTAAAGAGTCCTCTCCTGCTGATGTTCAGGTGTATATCAGTATGTAGTGTCTCTACTTTAAAGAGTCCTCTCCTGCTGATGTTCAGGTGTATATCAGCATGTAGTGTCTCTACTTTAAAGAGTCCTCTCCTGCTGATGTTCAGGTGTATATCAGTATGTAGTGTCTCTACTTTAAAGAGTCCTCTCCTGCTGATGTTCAGGTGTATATCAGTATGTAGTGTCTCTACTTTAAAGAGTCCTCTCCTGCTGATGTTCATGTGAATATCACCATGTAGTGTCTCTACTTTAAAGAGTCCTCTCCTGCTGATGTCCAGGTGTATATCAGTATGTAGTGTCTCTACTTTAAAGAGTCCTCTCCTGCTGATGTTCAGGTGTATATCAGTATGTAGTGTCTCTACTTTAAAGAGTCCTCTCCTGCTGATGTTCAGGTGTATATCAGTATGTAGTGTCTCTACTTTAAAGAGTCCTCTCCTGCTGATGTTCATGTGAATATCACTATGTAGTGTCTCTACTTTAAAGAGTCCTCTCCTGCTGATGTCCAGGTGTATATCAGTATGTAGTGTCTCCACTTTAAAGAGTTCTCTCCTGCTGATGTTCAGGTTCATATCAGTATGTAGTGTCTCTACTTTAAAGAGTCCTCTCCTGCTGATGTTCAGGTGTATATCAGTATGTAGTGTCTCTACTTTAAAGAGTCCTCTCCTGCTGATGTTCATGTGAATATCACTATGTAGTGTCTCTACTTTAAAGAGTCCTCTCCTGCTGATGTCCAGGTGTATATCAGTATGTAGTGTCTCCACTTTAAAGAGTTCTCTCCTGCTGATGTTCAGGTTCATATCAGTATGTAGTGTCTCTACTTTAAAGAGTCCTCTCCTGCTGATGTTCAGGTGTATATCAGTATGTAGTGTCTCTACTTTAAAGAGTCCTCTCCTGCTGATGTTCAGGTGTATATCAGTATGTAGTGTCTCTACTTTAAAGAGTCCTCTCCTGCTGATGTTCAGGTGTATATCAGTATGTAGTGTCTCTACTTTAAAGAGTCCTCTCCTGCTGATGTTCAGGTGTATATCAGTATGTAGTGTCTCTACTTTAAAGAGTCCTCTCCTGCTGATGTTCATGTGAATATCACCATGTAGTGTCTCTACTTTAAAGAGTCCTCTCCTGCTGATGTCCAGGTGTATATCAGTATGTAGTGTCTCTACTTTAAAGAGTCCTCTCCTGCTGATGTTCAGGTGTATATCAGTATGTAGTGGTCTCTACTTTAAAGAGTCCTCTCCTGCTGATGTTCAGGTGTATATCAGTATGTAGTGTCTCTACTTTAAAGAGTCCTCTCCTGCTGATGTTCATGTGAATATCACTATGTAGTGTCTCTACTTTAAAGAGTCCTCTCCTGCTGATGTTCATGTGAATATCACTATGTAGTGTCTCTACTTTAAAGAGTCCTCTCCTGCTGATGTCCAGGTGTATATCAGTATGTAGTGTCTCCACTTTAAAGAGTTCTCTCCTGCTGATGTTCAGGTTCATATCAGTATGTAGTGTCTCTATTTTAAAGAGTCCTCTCCTGCTGATGTTCAGGTGTATATCAGTATGTAGTGTCTCTACTTTAAAGAGTCCTCTCCTGCTGATGTTCAGGTGTATATCAGTATGTAGTGTCTCTACTTTAAAGAGTCCTCTCCTGCTGATGTTCAGGTGTATATCAGTGTGTAGTGTCTCTACTTTAAAGAGTCCTCTCCAGCTGATGTTCAGGTGTATATCAGTATGTAGTGTCTCTACTTTAAAGAGTCCTCTCCTGCTGATGTTCAGGTGTATATCAGTATGTAGTGTCTCTACTTTAAAGAGTCCTCTCCTGCTGATGTTCAGGTGTATATCAGTATGTAGTGTCTCTACTTTAAAGAGTCCTCTCCTGCTGATGTTCAGGTGTATATCAGTATGTAGTGTCTCTACTTTAAAGAGTCCTCTCCTGCTGATGTTCAGGTGTATATCAGTATGTAGTGTCTCTACTTTAAAGAGTCCTCTCCCGCTGATGTCCAGGTGTATGTCAGTATGTAGTGTCTCTACTTTAAAGAGTCCTCTCCCGCTGATGTCCAGGTGTATGTCAGTATGTAGTGTCTCTATTTTAAAGAGTCCTCTCCTGCTGATGTTCAGGTGTATATCAGTATGTAGTGTCTCTACTTTAAAGAGTCCTCTCCTGCTGGTGTTCAGGTGTATATCAGTATGTAGTGTCTCTACTTTAAAGAGTCCTCTCCTGCTGATGTTCAGGTGTGTATCAGTATGTAGTGTCTCTACTTTAAAGAGTCCTCTCCTGCTGATGTTCAGGTGTATATCAGTATGTAGTGTCTCTACTTCCTGTCTCCATGCTCTAATGTTCAGAAAGCCCTTTATTTGTCTCATACTGCCTGTGCTGCAGCACCTCTTTTCACCCTCTGTCTGAAACCAGAGCCCAGTCCTCTCTGATTGGTTAGCTGGCCTGCTCTGTTGTGATTGGTCAACCGCTGAGAGACGATAGTCAAGAAGAAGACAGTGCTGGAGCACAGATGGACGTACTTGTTGATTTGTGCCAGGAACATGCCCTTCAGAGCGTAGAACTCAGCAGTCATCTCCTTGGTGAAGTACTTCAGGTTGGTCGACTCGATCACCTCCAAACCCTTAACATACAAACAAACAGAAGTTTAACTTCACACCGAACTCCAGCAAAGAAACTGTTGTCGTCGCAGGGGAGAGGAGAATCGCGCAAAAAAAAAGACACCTTCTGATTTGGACAGGGCCATAATCACAGGTGAAAAACAAACCGTCTGCTCGGTGTTCATTAAGAAGTAAGAAAAGAGATGTTAAGGGAACTAAACTTCCATTATGGTGAGCCTCTGATTACGTGTCCCCCATGTGCTGCCGTGACAAACGATGTGTAGCCGGCGAGAGAGGAGCAGAGGAGATGAGATAGAAAAGAGAAAGGCAGAGAGAGAAGAGTGTCTACTGGCACTTTTAATGACTTGTGGTGTGCTGCACGGCTTCTATTAATCAGAGTACACCATGGGCTTAAGAGCAAGCTCCTGAGTTACTCTCTTATAAGTCTCCCTGCTATAAGTTGTCACCCAGAGCCTCCCCCAAACACTCCCTACTACCTCACCCACTCAGAGTACCGCTAACTACGCCTGCAGCAGAATCAACACGAGTCCTTAAATCACACTAGATTCATAAAATGTGTCTTCAGTAGATATTTCAAATTGAATCAGGGTCCGAGCAGCTGCACGGCGGCATTATGGTGAAGGTGTTGCATGGGCACGATATATTTATCACGTTTGGAACAGCCGTAATTAGATTGGTACAAACTCTGTGGAGAGTGATCTTGCTAATAAAATATTTAATGAGTTACTTACAAGCTTATAAAACCGAGAGTGATTTTAAACATGACAAACACACTCGTTAACACACTGGCATTTGTAAAGTGTTATTAATTATGAGTTCCAGCAAACAACCCTGGGGCGTACACGTATTGAGGCTACAACTATTGCTGTTATTATGGAAAGTATTCTGAATAAACATGTTTTCATTAGCAAAGCATCATCTATAGGGTTTTAATTAGGGCGGCAGAATTCATACAAATTGTAATATGGACTAGCGCTGTACCCAAATTGCAGTAGGAGCAATATTTAGTGAAGTCAAAATACGTTTTCGATGAGGTGTTGTGGAGATGGCTAGAAACGGCGGGGTTAATAACATTTTTGAATGACACCAATCTTGAAAAAAATAAATAATCATAGTAATACAAATATTTAATTTCCCACGATGTCGCAAATCGGCATTGCTGTATCACTCAATTTATATTTGCAATCATTTATTTTTTCTAAAATTGTGTAGCCCTACTTTTAATGCCTGTAAATGCATGCATATTCACTGCAATGGTCAAACACATAAATAAACAAATAAACAAGTTAGCAAGTAAGATAGTAAGTAAGCAAATAAATGCGATTCTCTAATTGAAAGTATATATTATAGTCGAGTAGAGAGTTCCCACTGTACCTGCATGCACTCGTTCTTGCCCATGACGCCCGCCAGCTGCAGGTAACATTTGACCTGCTGTCTGATCTTCTGGAAGCAGTCCACGATGGGCACGGTGGGAATCGTGTGGATACGACTCAGAATATCCAGCGCCACATTCACCAGACCCTGGGGGGGGATCAAAAACACAATTACCACAGGATCTAAGAACGATACAGTCTGAAGGTTAGGATTCACATTTACTCCGAACAGCAAAAACCAGTACCTGTTTGCGTCCGATCTTTCCGTACTGAATGATGGCAGAGGCCGAGGCGTGAACTCCCAGCATGGCGTTGTTGTTGTTTGGATCGTGCTGTGTGTTGGTCTCATACGCCGTCACTATGGCTATTAGACACACACATAAACAATGGTTGAATGCTCGAGATGTCAGAATTGAAGAAGTTAGCAAATAGAAGTTAAGCATGTAAAAAACTGGGGATGTTCTAGTTCTCTGAAAGCTGTCGTAACGCAGAGGAGGGCATCGGGGACACTGCACGTATTGAACAACGCATGGGCCACGGTGGTGAATTTCAACAAGAAAACTCCACTTCACTTCAACATAAGCTTGAAGGCTGTCACGTAGAAAGGAAGTGATTTTTTATTGGCGCTGCTTCGGTGTGAGTTGGAGCTCACATTTTGCAGTGGCTGCGTCTGCGTATGGTTTCAAAGTCACTGCGGGAGAGAGCACTGAGCAAGGTAAATATGAGTGTGTGTGTGTGTGTGTGTGTGTGTGTGTGTGTGTGTGTGTGTGTGTGTGTTATGTCCTGCAGCAAAGAGGGGAGTGCTTAGCGAGCTGACATTTTGGAAATGCAGAGAGACCCTGAGGGGGTTCTGCAACTCGTGGCCTTTTAAAGGAGACTTCTTCCTGGAACTGGTGGAAGCAGCATTCTGAGGAAGTGTCTGCATGAAGCTGTCATTAACGTACAATGAGTACAAAGTAATGTGTGTGTGTGTGTGTGTGTGTGTGTGTGTGTGTGTGTGTGTGTGTGAGTGTGTGGTACCTTGTATGGAAAATGGTATCCTACTAAGGGAGCATTTAAAGTTCACCATCTGTTCTTCTTTAACAAGCTATTTCTCTCAACAGGTAGCAGCAAATATCCTAGATGAGTCGTAAATAGGGTTAGGGATATTTAGTGTTGTACGGTTAATGGTCTTGTCCTTTTGTGGAGTGCAGACGTGTTTCTCCATTTGCTCAAAGATGTGTTTGAAAGAATCCTATTAGAGATGTCCCGATCCGAACTTTTCACTTGATCGGCTCCGATCCCCGATCACGTGATTTTAAAAAGATCGGAATCGGGAGAAAAAAAATCGGGGATCGGGATTTTTTTTTTTTTATAAAATATTTTTTTTATTTTATTTAATGTTACAAAACAAAAATGACCATGTTCACGTCTTTAAGTCATCCTGAGGACTTAGTTTTGGTTTAAAATGACACAACATCATGTATGTGTTGCTTCTTTTGGGCTTGTTTTCAGACCTGGTTGCTTATTTCTCTGAAATCTGGCAACAGAGTCGGCGCAGTGTCTAATAGCAGCAGTAAACTAACGAGAGGCTACGTTCAGCTGGTGACTCGGGAGTCGGGACAGAGAAAATGTCAGGAGTTTGGAAGTATTATAAAATTGAAAGCGAAGGCAGTGTAACAGCCAGATGCAATGTTTGCAAGGCGGAGGTTCCGCGTGGTGGAAAGAACAGAGCTACGTTCAACACGACCAATCTAATACGCTACCTGAGAAACAAACACCAACAACAACACGGCGAGTACACAGCGGCCACTCCGGTAACGGCACTGAAACAACCGACACTTTCAGAGACTTCTAAAAGGAAAGAGAAACGGCCCCAGAACAGAGAAAAGGCCAAAAGAATAACAGCCAAGATAGCTGAATTCATCGCGTTGGATGACCAGCCGTTATCTGTTACCTTTTTTCTCTCTTAATGCATTGCATACAGATCGGGAAAAAACGGTATCGGCAGATTGTCAAAATCAAATGATCGGAATCGGATCGGAGCAAAAAAAGGTGATCGGGACATCCCTAAATCCTATATATAGTATGTTTATCTTTTCTGTTTGTCTTTGTCTTAGCCCCTCCTCTTTTATTCTTGGTGTGAAAATGTGGATATCAGACCCTCTGCAGACCTTCTGACTGTTGTACTTCGCTGCAGACTGCTTGACACTCTGTAACGATTTACCTTCTTGCAAGAATAAACTCCCTAAAAGACCGTCTTCATTTCAGTATAACGGAAAGGTTTCCTCACCATTGTATATTATGTACTGCTTTGTCTCGGTAACTTTCACCACATACCTTGGTAGTGGTGCTGGCGCCACATGAAGATGCTGCTCCAGTGGGACAGGTCGTCGGACACGATGGGCAGGCGGTTCCTCCAGGTCTTCACCACCGTCTTCATGTCGTGGAGGCTGGTGTTTCGGCCCAGGTTCGCCGGCTGCAGCCCCGAATTAATCTGAGCCGCTTCCTGCAGCTCGATGATCTGCTGCGCCGCCTGAAGGGGAAAATAAAGTACAACAAAAATCAGCTCTTGACCTTTTTATAGTCTTAATATAGTGTCTGGGTGACTTGACCACACTCACTTGACTCCTTTTATGATCCATGCAAGGTGGCTGAATTACAGCCGAATGCTTCGCATGCTTGCAAAGGCTAGCTTTTTCATTTACAGTTAACATTCGGTGTTCCGAGACAAAGATCTGGTCCAGACTGTGTGGCATCTGCACTTAATCTTGGTAATGTTTTGTCAACACAGAAATGTACGCTGCAAGCCAAATAGATCACCGCAGAACACACATGACGTCCATCTGCTGTCAGACAGAGACTGGTCACTTAGATATCTCATGGTGTGTTGCTGATACGGCTTTGCTTGCAAAAATACTATGTTTTTTTAGTGCAAATTAAGTGTTTAATTTGATTTAATAATACAAAAGATGGATGATCACAATAAAAACTCTGAAGAACTTGGACTTGTAGTTTTTCTTTTACATCCCATTTATTTTATTCTATTATAATTATTATCCTTGTGTGAATAGATACCTCTCCTATTCTGTAAAAACACCTGCATTTTCCTACGGGGATCGACAAAGGTCTATCTTAACTTAACGCGTTTGGGGTGTGGCTTTAGTTAAGGGATGGAGGAGCACAGGTGGGTGTAAGGAAGTGAAGAACAAGGATGAGGAGGTATATAGAAGGAAGAAGAAGAAGAAAGGTAAAGGCAAGGAAGACAGAGTGTGACCGTAATGGATCAAATGACGTAAAAGCATCAGGAATACAAAACAAAAGTAAAAGGCAGAAAGAAATGGGTGAGAAAAAGAGGACTGTTACTGTCGGGGTAATGACCGAAATGAAGACTAAAGATGATGCTCGGCTTCAGACTCAACAATCCTGCTGCTGAAAGCCTCCAAAAACGAGATGGATCAAAGCAACCAACACCTCTCCGGAACCCTCTCTAACATTACCCGGAGAAACCGCAATGCTTTCATAGCCCCTTCTAACGAAACACATTTACCATTATTCTTAACTTTGGACGCTTTTTAGGACAATTTGATTGAACGTGTGTTAAAAGAAACCCAAACACACAACATTTTATCATTGAAAAAACCGTCGATATGATTTTATGCCACATAAATAATTTGGAGTGGAAAATCTTTCTACGTTAATTCAATATCTATATATCCATCTAATATGGGGAAATGTGAAAATGATAAGCGAGGGCTTCTATCCCATGAAAAAGAAAGCCTCATTGATTGGCCCAAAGCCGCTTTGTGAACATATAATCAATCATTCCATTATAACTGCTCATCAATCAATATTAATGCCGAGCCTCGCCATCGACCGTGCGGCTGATAATCCGGTGATCGCCAGTCACCGCTAAGAGCTGGGATTTGATGATAACTTGATCCAAATGCTTTCTGAACCCTCCCGTATTTGCAGAGTCCGGGCTTCTCGTTCTCCGAGGCTCGTGCCGTCGTGAATGTGAGATGTAGAGAGTTTGGGGATGGAGATTTGCAACCGGCCGCTCGGCTGGGTGGAGGAATAAATAGCTTGTTTTCCTTCTGCGGGGGTAAATAAGTGGACTGCACACAACAAGAAAAGAAAGGAGTCGCCCCAATTCAAATACCCATTTTGAAAAGATAAATGTAGTGAATCGGAGCGGTGCTGAAGACTTAACCCCCCCCTTGCTCCGGAGTCAAATCTCCCAAAACAAAATTAATTAGGCAATACAATATTTTTCACAATTATCTGTTAATATCAGCTGATGGCCGTTTCTAACCCGTATTCACAGCGTCCCATTCATCATGTAAATGTAATTCTGCTGCAGGTATTTAATCAAATGGTATCTGATGGCAGGGAAGTAATTACAGCTATTCTAAACTAACTCTTTCTTCCCTCCTCCTCCTCCTCCTCTTCGTCGTCTCTCTCTTCTGTTCACTCTACCTTTTTCAATGTTCTCCTATGCCTTTTTCATCTTTGCCCCTGTCCATTGTAATCTCTCCGGGGGGACTCAAAGAGGCTTTGGATTTTTTTTTTTTAATCATCCATCTACAATTTCTACAAAATGAAGTGCGAGAGGGCGGCTTCTCCGGGCTACTGATGACCTTTGACATGCAACTCTTCACACTGACCCCTACACACTCACACCGTCTGTAGTCACGTATTTACAGCTGACTGAAGCTCCTTCTTTGAGGGGCAGGTTGTAAAAACAGTTCTAAGCTTTGGGACACTTCAGGACTTCACTCACTTCACAGGAACGGTCATCACTTATCGTAATCATAGATTGGTATTAGCATATTTCTGCAGAAAATAATTCGAAAAAAATATATAATAATAATAATAGTAAAAACAATTATAAATAATAATTAAAAAAAAAAATAATAAAAAAATTCAAGTTGCATTTCGTTTTTTTGTGAAACCCCTTTTTGTTAATCTGATGGTCCTAAACTACTCGGTTTTTTCAACAGACCCTGGTGTTTCTCAATCTCGAGTACGCTTCCTTGGTAGCACATGTCTGAGTCACTTGCTTCAGAAGTGAGGCAAGAATCCTTCCTGGCATTCGGAAAATGAAGAGTGGAACAGGCGAGCAAGTGTGCAGGTGTGCGTCATATGAGAGGCATTTACCACCACAGATTTGGGGAAATTGGTCCGTGTGCAAAGCATTGTGGGGATTTTAAGACTGCGGAGTCTACACATGTGCAGCCTCGAAATGTCTCACTACGAAGTACGCCGGGCTCGGTACATGCCGGACATTGGAACAGTACTTCGGCGGCTCTCGATGACGTAGTATGCTTGAAATAGTGGCTCTGGAGCAACTTTACTCGACATTGAGAAACACACCCTGAATATATGCATGTACTATAAAATACAAAATGAACACTTATATCTGTTTTCTGGACTAAAAACAGGTATATTTGATCCTAGAAGCAAAGAAATAAATATATAATACAACATAAAAACAAAACAGTCCACGCAGAGTCCCGAAAGGACCAAACATAAGAACAGAACAAACATCTCAAGTATAAACGAAAGCCAATGTAAAAAGATACATCTTCAGTTGTTTTTCTAAAAGCTTGAACAGAGACTGCAGAGCGGGTACTGACCTGCAGCAGCGGCGTGTGCACGTGGGACACGATGTGCGGCAGCCGCCTCCACTCCCGGATGGCCAGGCTGGAGGCCATCTCCACCAGCCGCTCGATGAAGTTCAGCTGCTGCTCCTCCGGGTGGCAGATGGCCAGGTAGCCGCGGTGCATGTTCACCTTCCACGCCATCTCCTTAGGACAGCTCAGCTCCACCTGAAACACAACCAGAATGTTAATATACCCGGGTCACGGTGAGATGATGCGTAAGAATACGGCTGCTGACGGAAATTCAAAGAGTCAAAGGTGTTCTTGTCATATCCACAAAGATACAGTGGAGAAATGGCAATGACATTCTTCTGACCTGCGCTCCTCCAACAATGCAACATATATAATAAAATACAAACATTACAAATAGAGCAACAAGTCTATATATATACACGTCAATAGAATATGGGATATGTACAAGAACAGAATATGAAATTAAATAATGTAAATTAAGACTAAATTAAATACGGTTTATTGCGGTGATATTTATATAAATCAGTATATCGCAAGATAACAGGAATGTTTATCTATATTTATTATTTAAAATGGGAGTTTTGCTAGTGTATATTTAGGAGGAGCATAAACAGGGTGTATGCAGGAATCCTGAAGTCAAATGTAAAACCTTTCAAGACCTTTTTTAAGACCCTTCCCACACATTTTAAGACCTCATCGCCACTTGGAGTTTTAACCGGTTACCTTGGCGACACACTTTACCTCACATTGACTATATACAGTATTGATTGTCCTTCCTCCTTATCTTGCAACCATTTGGACGCAGACTTGCATTTCCCCATAACGATGTTGTTTAATAACCGGCGTAAACGGACCTTCATGGCTATCAAGCAGTGAGTGTGCGATGTCCTGTTCAGATGACGTCTAACCCGACGGGATGCCATCAATAAACTCCACAGAATCACACGACACACCTACGCCATGACTACATTCAGGCAGACTGTAGAACACAACCTCTTTGGACCATTTAGATACTTATTGAAAACTTTCCTTTTTACACCCGATTGGCCAGACTCTGTGTCCCCAAGGTGATAAAATAGCACACTATTCTTCCCACTTGTCTCTTTTCCTACTTGTTGTCTTGTTATGTATCTTTCTGTATGTTATGAGCACGTACTACTTCTGCTGGTTGTCAATACTTGATGCACCGTGAAAAACGATAGTTAAAAGTTTAGCAATTTCTTTGTTTCTCTCATCAGTCTTTTCACCTATTCTCCCATCTGCAGTCTTTATGCAATTTAGTTGTAATTGTGTTTGCAAACAACAGCTTAATCTTGCTTTTCTAGGATACGAAGCAATCGATCAGTTTTCCTGCAGAATCCATACTGGTAGCACACAGGATAGAGATCAGATATGGACAGGACAAACACTCTAATATATAATAATGATGTCATTATACAGCTTTTTCAAATCATTGTTTTGCTTTGTTCAAAAGTTTTGCATCTAAGTTGTGTTGTTGGGGATGAAGCTGTACATTACCATTTAAATAAAAACCTTAATCACTGGCAGACAGTCGATGTTAGTTGCAGCGAGAAAAGATTAAAACACTCAAACTGATACACAGCTGCTGTTGTTGTTGTTCTGTTTCCCCGTGCGTGTTTGTCCGCATGATGTCAAGCAGACACATTCTTCACAGCGCTGGGAGTGTGGTCGTTTTAATTAAATGAAAACATCCGAGGGGAAAGAGCCTATCACACTTCCCTTGCATAATTTAGCACTAACACACAATATTGTTGTTTGCAATTCCTTCTCTGAATGGTTTCAGCAGGACTTTTGTGCTAATGACAAATCAACCTGACGAGTCTGACACGCAGGCGGAGGAGAGGCAAAGGCTCAGCTATTGATTAAAACCCTGAGTGCATTAACAATAAACAAACAATAGCCTGGAGGGGGCTGCTTTGTCACCTGCAGTTTGTGAGTATCGGTTCGAGGAGAGAAGGACAGAGGGGTAAGAGAGGGAACGGGTAGAAATGAAAGAAAGTGAGAACGTGCTTGCCAGCAGTGTGAACCTGTAAATGTTGAGTGCCCCAAAGCGTTATGTCAGAAATGTATAGTACGGGTCTCCAGCACATAGAAACTGCCTCAATTAACAGTGTTGCATTCATTAGCATATGCAGACAATAGAAGAAAAAGGGCTTGGCCGATTTGGGGGTGGTCTCTCAGGATGTTTAGGATGTTGAATCAATTTCTGACATTTATATGATCAATAATGTCCTTTAGAGTCCCCCACAATCGGCCCACTGGGAGTACAAACATGGCCACTTTCTGAATCAAGCTGCCATTTTTTATCTTGAGAATGTCAGAAATTGAATCAACACCGTGAATAACATCAAAAACCACACCAAAAGTGTCCGAATCGGCCAAACCATTTTGAAACTATTGTCTGCATATGCTAATTAATGCTAATATTATGCTAATTGTGCAAATTGCCCAACATATACAAGTTAGCATCTGGTAGTTTCTATGTGATGGGGACGCGTACGATACATTTCTAACAGTAAACGTTGGTGTACTCGACATTTCAGGGTTCTCAATAGGACTGGCAAACAGGCTAATATGCGAGTGTTTGCGTATGCTCTTCCGATGCCAGAGAGAATTACAGTTATAGGTCAGAGCACACTTATCAGGAGGTGACACTTGATGAATATCCTGGAGACAGAGCTGCCCTTATCAAGAGGAAGCTTTAATTGAAAGGGGGGACATTTGGACTTTCTCTCAGAGCTCGTGAGCGGCGACTGAAAGCCTCGCTCCTCTCCTCTCCATAAAACAAATCACCCCGCAGCAGATGCCCGGGTAATTATTCAGTCACAGTTGTCGTAAATATTAAGCGCTAAAACCAGAAGTGCGGAGCGAGGGATGGAAGAACAAAAGAAAGAAATGGCTACACAGAAGGAGGAAGGAATGAAACATGGAGGTAAAGCGGAGCTGCTGCTGCCATCCAGACAATTTAATGAGGTGTCACCTTTAGGACAGAGCGGCTCAATGGATTGGTTCCAAGTCTGCTTGAAAGAGCAAAGCAGGAGTATTTGTTATGTGTCAGGTCCTATCACGCGCTGCCCACCCGTCTACAATTTGTTTTAGGCAAATACATTAACAGCTAGCTGCGTTTCCATTTCTTTACGGCCACTCTTCCCCCTGTGGGAGTTGAGGGGCAGGAGAATATCAAGTTACCATCTGCTGACACAAGTCTGCGCTTAATATACAGCACTGTACCGGAACACAGAAATAAAGCTGAGGCTCTGGTTCACTGAGTTCAACCCCAGAGGCTCCGCTGTGTCTGTGATTGTGTTAGCGAGGAACTTGTGGTCGTACTTTCTATTTTCGGTCAAACTGTTGACAGAAAAAAGGGTGTCTGCAGCTCCTGGGAGACAGTGAGAGCACTTCTGTCGTGTGTTTTATGAGACGAGGAATCCATACATGAATATATGCTGTACATGGGGACTGAGCACTTCTCACCTGCACCAGAGCCTCCTTCATGGCGGCCCAGTTGGAAACCCTCCAGGCACACTCCAGCATGAGATAAGGGTTTGAGTGGCCTTTGGATTGGCCGTATTCAGTCAGAGGTTCCCACTGGTTCAACTCCTTAGAACAGCTGTGGAGATGAAAAGTCAAGGCGTACGTAAGATAAGAAAATAAAAAATAAATAATCGTTTTATTTCGATTATGTTGTTTTCATAATCGTTGCAAGCCAAAATCGTAATTGCAATTAAAATACGATTAACTGAGCAGCCCTAGTTGACTAAAATCCTTCATCCAGTTAAATATAGTTAGAAGAATACCAATTGTAGAGCATTAAAGTCCAACAAAGGACGGTTTGCGGACAAAAAAACGGTATTTTCTTAAATTCCTGTATTTTTTCATATCGCAATATTTATAGCAGGGGAAAATATATATATCGCAATGTCCGTTTTTTACGATATCGTGCAGCCCTAGCTGGGAGAGTGATTTGGTTCTGCAGGGAGGTTGCCTGAAACACATCTTCCCAGAAACAGCATCCATATATGCAGACACATTTGATTTAAGCCAGCAAAGAAAAAGATGACATGGACAGATTCTAAAAGTAAAAATGTACATATCATAAAGGAAGTCATTCCATTCTTCTAATAGTGGTTTCTGTATTCCCTGCTGAATAACTCCTTCAAATATAATCAATGTGATCTAGTTTGAACGATCAATGGTGCGCGGTATATATATGAGGGTATTAAAGCAGAAGCACGATGTGTCTCACCGTATCCAGTGATCCTCCCACAGCTGGTACTCGGGGAAGATGGCGGGGGAGACGTTGGTCCTCTCGTGATCTTTCCTCGCCTTCTCCATGGCCTTCTCGTAGCTCTCCTGGGCCTGAACACACACACGCGTAACATTTAAATGCACGTTTTTTTTTAAGCTAGTGAAAAGATCAGTGGAACATTCCAGCATGGTTTAACTATCGGCAACATTTTTATATATAAATGGGCCCGATAAAAGATTAAAAAACACCTCTTAGTGAAACTCAATATCATTTAACTGCCACGCAAATTACAGCCCATAAAGTTAAATAACACATTCATGGAGGTGGGATTAATCTGCAGGGACTGAGGCTGCTGGGAAAATACGATATGTGGGTCAAACTCTGCAGCACCTTATTACAATTATATATATTTTACTCAATAAACTGTATCTGAATTGTTTGGTGAGCCCAATACATTTAAACTGTGTTTAATAGAATCATAAATATTGTATATTTTAACGTGGCTTTTTTTCGAGCTTTCTCTCACCTGTTCAAAGAAGCCGTGTTGCTCGTAGGCGATGGCAGTGGCGGTCTCAGGGAACTTGCACCTCTTCTGCCACAGACCGGCCCACATGTCCTCCTCCTGGAGCAGAGAGTAGAGCTCTGCCAAGGAGTCCAGGATCTCCTGCAGAGAGGGAGAACATAAGGTTAAGGAAACTGTAGATTGAATCAGGGCACTTTTTGTTAATGAGTCCATTTTAAACATGACAAGAAAATACAACTTTATATCATATAAGCAGTTATTTGCAACGAGGCTTTGCCATCTAAAAAAAATACTAAGACGGAACTTTGTTTATCCCCATGGGGAAATGCAGGCGTTTATAGCAGCAACGGTGTCAGAATGAAACAGGATTCACACGGGGTCAAAATAAAGAAAAAATAGAAAATAAAATAATAATACAGCAAAAATAAAGTAACTATTGAAACAAGATGTCACAGTAAAAAGTTGTGCATTTGTATGAACATGTTAAATATATTTGTGTGCAGATGAGAGTGCAGGTTTAACATTAACATATTATTAACATTTTAAACTGTATACCCCGGTTATCTAGGCCCTTTTTGTCGTTTGATGTATATATATATATGTCACACTGTAGGACCTCGAGAAACGATATTTCTGGATGTACAACATGTAGAATTCTTGACAATAAAGCTGACTTTGAGGTTAAAGTCTTGTAAAACAGTGCAGGTGTTATGTTTGAACAGTCCTGGTTACTTTCTTAGCCCTTGATTGTGCAGCCTGATGGCTACAGGCACAAAGGACTGTCCCAGGCGCTTGGTGCTGTGCCGAGGAGGGACGAGTCTGTGGCTGAACGTCCTCCTCATCTTCACATTGTTTTAGCATTGTCAAGTTCATAAATATTAGTGGTGACGGCCCAAATAACTCAATATCCAAACACATTACCTGTTGCGGGGGTGTGATGCTCTCCTGCTCGTAGAACTCGGTGCTCTGCTTGGGTTTGCTGTGCAGGCTGAGGCCCTTCTCGAAGGCCTGCTGCTCCAGCATCAGGGTGGAGCGCAGCCACAGGTTGTGAGTCTTCCCCAGATACTTCAGCACACAGGGGCGGATGGGGATGGGGGGTACGCACTGAGACATGGCCTCCACGAAGCAGTTGAGGGCGCTGGGCTGACAGTCCCTCTGCGCCTGGTGGCTGCCGCTGCACAGGAAGGGGCTCATCTCTCCAGACAGAGCCTGGAGGGGGAGAGAGAGCATCAAATACACAGTTTCACTTAAGTGGCATTGCACTGATACGGCATATTGATAAAGGCATTTTGTTGCATGTATGGGATGCAATGTGATGCCCTTTTCCAGTAACAGAGACATGGTAAGAAACTGGAAGAAGAGAGGTTCGTGGCTGGGAAGTGACAAACAATAAACACTTCCAAAATGATGCTAAATACAGAAATGTGCCAAAAATATAACTCTTACTGGTATTTGGTTTAAACTTTAATTGTTAATTTACTTACCTCTTCATTTATATATTATTAACTTAATTTGTATCATTTTAATTTTTTTATTGTCAGTGTATATGTCTTGTTTTAGTAAATAAAGCATTATTTAGTTCCTCTACGCCAGGGGTCGGCAACCCCTGGCCCGCGGCACCGTAACCAGTGGCACAGTAGGAATAAGTGGAAGAAGGGTGCAAAATATTACAATTTTATTTTCGGATCCTGACCGAGCCCGCCGCCAGAGCGCGTCTCCCCGTTACCTGCAGAAGGAAGCCATGCACGCAACGCAGCCCCGCTCTCTTTAACTCCAGGCGACTTTCTGCCGTTTTCCTCTGTGTGCTACACACAGGGGCGGACTGGCCATCTGTGTGTTCTGGAGAATCACAGAACCGACGGTCGTCATTAATTATTATTATGCCGTTTAAACCAATTATTTAAATTTGTTTAAACCGCATCATGTAAGTTGCGCTGACAGGTGAAAGAGGTCCACACACTGCTTCCCCGCAGCGAGGCTCCCTCCGCCCTCCCGTTGACAGTTCATGATCCTCGGCACTAGGGCTGCTCAATTAATCGTATTTCAATCGCAATTACGATTATGGCTTGCAACGATTACGAAAACAACAAAACGATCATTTTTAAATTATTATTATTTATATTATTATTATTTTTTATTGGTTTTGCTGTTGAATTATACTTAAAGTTCAGGGTAATCAACTGTTAAAAACATAACGTGAAAACATTTTTTCTCCAATAAATTGATGTTTTCAAAGTAAATGGATAATCGTTTTTAATAATCGTGATATCAATTATTGACCCAAATAATCGAGATTATGATTCTTGCCATAATCGAGCAGCCCTACTCGGCACACCGATCCCAATTTTATTTTTATATGGCACTTCATATCAAAAAGGTCGCCGACCCCTGCTCTACGCAATCAGAGCCTCTCAGACGGCTACATTTGGAAATAAAGACTTTTAAAATATGGCCGCCGAGTTGGTGCTCTGATAATTATGACTGACACACACTCAGAAATAAATGATGAACTGGTAATGAATATAATTTCCACTGCCCGTCCGCGGCTCAGTGTAATTAATGCCTTGATGGTCACTTTAATTAGCCTGGTGGTGGAGAAGGCCAACAAGTCATCAAATTCCTTCCCGAGAAGAATATGCTTTTCTATCATCACCATGTCATAATCCCCCCAGAGATGTAGCGCCTGAGCACCAGCAATCACGCTATCTTCACCATTAATTCATAAAGTGTATTAGTGGCATGAAACGCAGGCATCAGGATAAACACATGTGACATATTTGTGACTCCGTGCCTGTCACAGGAGGAAAATATCATCTTGACGGCATGTTTAAGAGCTCAATCACTTCAAATCATGGCCTTCCAACGAGTCTCAAAAATACTCAATACGCATCTGGTTCATTAAACTCATTACAGCTTTCCTCTCTGTGCTTTCTCATCGCCGTATTTACCATAAATTAATCTGTTCTCATTAAGTGGAATTGCATGTTTTGAGACAGGAATGGGATGGCCAAGGTCAGATTTACTTTCTGCCTGATAAGATGCTGAAAGGGAAATCGGGACTTGATGAGTTTGTACACAATGAGAAAAAATAAGCAAGATACAAATACTCATTCCACAGTACAACGACAGTTTGCGACGGTAGTAAAGTGCATGAGTTATCAATGAATTCACGTAAAGGCCCGGACACACCAACCCGATTTTGGCCGTCGATGAGCGTCCTGTCGCCCTACTCAGATTGGTGTGCCGCGCCCGGTCGTGTCTTTTTGGCCGTGCCGACACCTTCAGCTAGCGAATCAGTGCATGAGAAGCGAAACGAAAGTGAGGGACCCAAACAAACTATTAAGAAGGCACATTTGAGATTTCATTGAACTCCAGCTCTCGACACAGGTTCGGGAAAGCCCCGTGAGCTTCTCGCTGTAGAGTGAACATGGAACGCACACGCTATTTGTTGTTTGTTTATATCACGCAGTCTGTTCTTCTTCTCTCGGTGTATCACGCAGTCTGTCTTCCGGTTACCTCTTTTGAAAGACGAATGCACACTACCGCCGCCTGCTGGTAAGGAGAGTTATTGCCACTCATGCATGCGCAGTTCCTACGTGCTACATGGCCGTCGGCTGAAGTCTGTGCGGTGTGTTCAAGGGCGAAACGTGGCCAAGAGACGTGAGGCGACACAACAGTCGTGTTCCGTCGGGACGTGTCAGTTCGGTGTGACGGGCCTTAAAGCAGAACAATGCTGTAGTAATGGTTCCTGTTGCTCAGGATGTCCATTTTTACATCAAAAGCTTCAATTGAGATTTTTATGATGAAGTTTTGAAAGTACGTAGTTTTTTCACGACTTAATCTTTTTAATGCTAGAACAAGATCCTCAATTTGAACAGAGCGATTCTTCGGATTAAAGGACTACGTCTTTTTCTTCTTTAAAGTGGACCTATCATTCTATATTTGAATAATATATTGTAGGGCCATACCTATATAAAACATGTCTGAAGTTTTTTTTTTTAAATACCAAACAGATCCTGCATTTTAGCCATGCCTCATTTCGCTCCATTTGCTCTTTTCCAGCCCTGTTTTTGCAAGGGCTGATTCTGAGAGAAGTCTTCTTCGCTGCTTTTGTGGCAGACTACAGCGCCACCTACAGGCCTGGCATATGGACTACAGCGTCTCCAGCGCTTTCGAGCGGCAATGGACGTGGCCCAACCTCCCTGATAGGTGGAGAGTTGCCCATATAGGCGGCGCACCCCTTTGCTGACGTCAGAAAAATTCAAATCTGTATCAGCTCCGTTGCAGCCCCTTTTTTAGAGATTTGGGTACGGAGGAAAAGAGAGAGGGTTGTGTTTTCTGACACTTTTCATGTATAAAAGACGTACAAAAGTGCATTTTGCATGATAGGTCCCCTTTAATATAATATGTCACTACGACACGCAGTGAACATTTGAAAAGGCAAACCCCCCCAAAAACATGGCAGAAAACATAGTAGATATAAAGTGGTAGGGAAGAGTTTTTCAAGCATTTTGGAAATGACTTCATCATTAAAAATGTTGAATTTTGGTCTTTACAAAACTGCTATATAATTCTCCTAATAGTATGATACTAATAATATGAGTGTAGCCTAATCTAAATCTGCTACTAAGCAGAAATACAGGGTTTAAATATTCAAATTCAAATGTTGGTTTGGCATTTGAATGTCAACGTCATGGATGAAGCTTCAAACTAATTGGTACATTATATTAATATACTTTTGATATACTTTTAGTGGTTCAGAGAGTCCTTAAAAGTAGATTAGAGCTTGTTCCCTAACAAGCTCCCTTTCTTTCGAACCAACTTTGTGTTATCTTGTGTTTTTATTATACTCTTGTAATACTTTCATTCGTGTTTGTTAATCTGTAAAGCCCACTGAGACAAACATGTTTCGTGATATTGGGCTATATAAATACACTTTGATTTGTATCCAGCTGAAGTCACCAGCTCTACTTGCTTGTATACTCTGGGTGTTACTAGATAAATGCCAGTAAGTTGTACTCACATGCTGCTGCCTGTCGGAGAGGATCTTCCAGAGGCGAGGGAAGAGCTGAACCCAGGTCTTCTCAGCCAGCGGGGTGGAGATGTGGCAGAGCTGCACCAGAGCGTTCAGCAGAGCCCCCGTCTGAAAGAAATACATAAAATCGAAATGTATTATAGCCCACAATCACAAGAAATGCCTCAAAGGGCTGTACAAAAGCAAAGACAAAACACAAACGTCATAAAAACATTATACATCAACATAAGTATTGCCATGTGTTAAAAGCATGTGACTGTAGTGATGGTACTGTTGAAACAGACAGCTGCTGACTCAGCAAGGCTCTGGATCCGTGTCTGCTGATTTACTTTCGTACTGGGTGGTTAATTGTATTCGAATAAACTTCCAGGTTAAATCGAGTTTTATTTGATGGCAAGAATTAAAGCAGCATGTTTCTGGATCATGAAAAACTTCTGCACAGCATACATTGAAACCGTTTTTTTATGAATATGATGTTCAATATCTTTTATAGTAGCCCCTGGGTAATTAGGGTCATTCTGGAAACTCCACAACAGTTAGATAAATCAATCCCTGCCGTTTCGTCAGCCCCTCAGTTCACTGTAGAACAGATCAGATTTAGAAAGACAAACGTACCTTGACCTCCCGTAGTGAGTCGAGGAACTTGTCATGGCGGTTTGTCAGCATGTGAAGCTGGTTTCCTGCGTCTTTCTCCGCCTGCTCCTTACTCTTTGGGATGGCCGTTTGATCACCTGGTGCCAACTCTATGTCTATCTCCACATCCTGCCAGACAAGAGAAGAGAAGGAAGTGTGTATTGTCAGAAAACTTCGGCAGCAAAGAAGCAATACTTTCACTTTTTCTCAGGTCAACATTTGGTAACACACCAAGCGATAAAATTGTCATTCATGTTGGTAAACGTGTATTTTGTGTGTGTGTGTGTGTGTGTCTCACCTCCTCCTTGGTCTCACTGTTCTCTCTCTCACGTGGCTCCTGCTTGACATGCGTTGCCATGGCGAAGGCGGCGCGGTCGTGGCTGTCGGCGAGGTTGATGACATTGGTAATTGACGGCAGCATGGAGCCCTGGCAGCTGGTGCCGATGATGGTGTTTCGCTCACACACCGCCAGCAGCAGCTGATAAGAACGAACACACACAGTAGTTACAATATCAAAAAAGTATTGTACATAGGAACACACTGTCCAACTCTAACTGTGAGTGTGAAGGTAAAACATCACAGATAAAAGGAACATAAGATGGAGAATTATGTCCTTAGTAATAACTATTTTACTTTCGATATGATTCACAACATTCAAGGGATTGATCCGTTTTACATCACTATTCTCATTATCCTTAAAACACATATTAAAGATTATTATCTGTACCAAACAAGGACTTTTAATGAAGTCTGTAGGATCGGATTTGTAGCCAGGACTTCTCTGGAGTACCAAAATAAAAATATAGCATGATATTTTCACATATCTAGCCGTTAAAAAGGGGACATATGTTTCTCATAGTTGTATTTTGTGGCTCTACTGTGACATGTTGACATGTTTAAAAAGGTACGTTATATACCTTTTTAATGTCAAACTACAGGAAAGGGAAAACCACCAAAAGCATATCAGGGCTTCCTTTAAGGAAACATTGCACTCGTCCATCGTTGTGCAGCTCTTTGTGTACCTCGATGCACTGTTTGATCCAGAAGTGGCTGCCCATGGCCTCCCAGTTCTGAGAGCAGCAGATGTAGAGCAGCCGCTCGTAGACGCGCCGCTTCATGGAGGAGTCGAACACCTCGAAGAACTTGGCTCTGATCAGCGGCTGAGTGCAGCGGAGCCCCGAGAGGAAGGCGGGCTCCAACTTGGACGTGATGTCACTTCCTGAAAGGCTCTCATCCCTGGATAACGGGCAAAACATTTATCAGACAGAGCCCACATGCTGACTCGTACACAATGTAACTATGTGATGATGATGACAGCTGAACACTGACTTCTTTTGATAATAAAACACTTCATCCATTTGTACAGCAGTCACTGAGCAGGCAGTGACGCAAAAGCTAAAAGGACCACAGAAATATAATACAAATTGGGAGCACCTAAACTCTGCAAAAAAGCCAGTTTTTAAGCTTGTAATATTCAGTTATTGTTGAGTATTTCTATAGATGTGTGCTGACCCTTTGGCCAGTTTGAAGCCGTCATCTCTGCTGCAGACGTCTTTTATTCAGGTCAATTATTCTTCCTTTGAAAAGTTGATTATTACAAATCCTCTCTTCAAACTCTCCCCTTTCTCTGAGCTTCATTTCGTTACGTAACTTTTTTTTAAGCTGCATCAACTGGACTGACAATTCTCACTCCCAGTGGCACTCGACTTTATGTTTTTGTCCTTTTGTTAACATTTGCAAATCAATATAATCCTCAAAATGTATGTTTTTCTTTCTTTACAATTACTACTAGTTATATTTACGGATATGTTTCTTGTTTTGCTGCATAAATGTAAACTAATTACACAAACCACATATTGGCAGAATGCAATCTTGTTTGTGATTAAGCGCTAATGTACGAATATTGCAGGCGTGTATGGATCTAAACATATCACATGCACATGAAAAATGATTCCATGGCAACAAGGTGCCAGCATGTTTTAACAGCTGTGTCGTGCACCATCACTGAAGTGTGTGAGTTAACACTGAATATTCGGTGATATTTAGACTTGTGGATAATGTACTGTTCGTATAGCCCAAACCGTCATACATCAAACACTTAAATAACATCATTTCTTGGGTGTGATTCACGTAACAGAAGGAGACGGTGAAGGTGGGATAAAAGCAACAACAAAGGCAGCGCTGCATGTGGTCCCTATTTGTAATTTCTTTTAATCACACATTGTTCTGGCACAGCTGCTTTATCATTTCCATTATCATTACTCGCTGTCCATCATGTCTTTACGGCTCCTCTTAAATCTCCTGACATGAAGAGCCGATGTAGTGGAGGGATAGAGGGATGCATTTGGCTGATTAAGTGTGTGTGTGTGTGTGTGTGTGTGTGTGTGTGTGTGTGTGTGTGTGTGTGTGTGTGTGTGTGTGTGTGTGTGTGTGTGAGAGACGGAAAGACAAAGCGATGCCAGGTTTGATGAGGGGCAGTGTCTCCCCTCTACCCCCCCCCCCCCCCCTGCTGGAGTTGGTCCTCACACTGCTGTAGCGCTGGGGAAAAGCCTGGCACGCTATCTATCCGTCTCCATCTCTACCTGCCGTCTGTCTGAGCCTTTCTGCACGATGCCACGTCTCCATCTTTTTCTTATTAACTTAATACATCTCTGCTTTGATCACCATCAGCAGCTAAAGGCCTCTTTAACTGTGCAAGTCAGCATTAATATCTTAGTTAAAAATAACAATGTATTACAGTAAATCAAAGAAAAACCCTAACTTAGGAGGAATATCTTATCTGAACCACTGCAAATATTTTAAACACATTTGTATTATTGTTGTTATATTTATTTAAACTTCTGATGTTTATTTGTTATTTTATATTTTAGTGCACATTCTTACTTTGATTTAATGTGTTTTAATTATTTAATGCTCCTATAATTTAATATCATTATATTTTTTTTACATATTATATTTTGTTCTTATTTTTATATTTATTTAAAAATGTTTCCCAAATAATTATTATGCAATAACTATAAATAAGTACTTTTTACATTTGTATAAATTCTTTAAAATAAAAAAAAAGTAACTGTCATCAAACCTTACCTCCTCCAGATAAAAAAAGTAGTTCTGATTCTGATGAGTGATGAAACACCAATGACTCCAACTGCCCGCCCCCCCCCCCCTCCTCCTCCTCCTCCTCCTCTTCCCCATTTTCCATCGCTCCAACCTCCCGCGTCTTTACCCGCCTCACACCCCCCCCCCCCTGACCTTCATCCCTTCCGTGAAGATGGATGCAAGGGCGGCAAGGCGGCGGCGGCGGCGGCACGGCCATTTGGCCATGTGATGAATGGCGGTAATTACCTGTAGACGTAATTAACGAGGTCCAGGAACTGGCCGTTTAACTCAAGTTCATCGGGGAAACGCTTCTCTATGTAGGTCATCATCTTCACCAGCAAGATGGACTTCTCACGGAGGTTGGGCATCTAGAAGAGAGATGTCGATTAGAAAAGAGACACAGAGGAAAGGTGACCGAGGGGGCGAGGATCAAAAGACAGATAATCTGTTTGGAAATGTAAACGCATCTCTGTGTCCAGCTCGGCCATTTATTATTTACTGCATGTCCTTTGAAAGCTAACGAAAATAAAGACACCTCTGAGGGTATTATGCTAATGTCCCTCGCTGGGTTGAGAGAATGTGCTTTGCTTGTTGTTTGTCCAAAGGTTTCACACGTTTGGCTGATTCGCTTCCCTGATTCCCACCTGCTGCTGGTATCAAAGAAACAATGCGACGATCTGCTGAATCTCAACTTTATACTTGTTTGAAAGCATTATATATTTGTTTGACTTCTTAAGAGTCTCTTGTTACCTGATTGGCCGCCATGGGAGAGTTGTTCTTCACCCACTCCTCCACGATCTTGACGACAGCTCGGAGGATTTTGGGGTCAGGTGACTTCTCAATCAGCGAGGTGAGGATGACCTGGATGAAGTTCTTCCTCATCTCCATGCTCATGACTGACAGGCGAGTCTTCACCAGGTCGAGACTCAGCATCACCAGCTCACTGGTCACTATGGGAACAGAGCAGGTAAATTAATTAGATAAGCAATACAGGCACAATCCTAACAGGGAACAGCCCGTCTGGTCAGATAGCCTCTGGTCTTTAACTGCGCCTGGTGGAGGGTAAATGTCTGTTTCCTGATGTAGTCATTAGGGGCCATTTTAAAGCCCTGATAGCATCTTACAGCCATTACCTCCATCGGAGAAGCAACAGGAGTTACGCATCTACAGACCGACTTCTATAGATCTACTGAAGACAATGAACCGTGATGAATTCTTGTAATAAAAAAAGACATTTGTGAAGCTCTCTGCCTTTGCCGTGTGACACACAAGGCTCAGTGCCATGCTTCAGACAGTGTCTACTCTTTTTAAACTTGTAGCAAAACGGCACAAGGTCGCCATCTGTTTGCTTTAGAGACAATACAGGGTGGGAACCAGAGCGGAGGAGCGTTCCCTGTGAAACCAGACGGTATCTGTAGAGAGGATCTCCTCTGACCACAACAGAGCTGGGGTCAGTGATTCAAAACCTTTGATACGGTCTTTGAATGGAGCCTGATACCGCTGAGGAACCTGGGATATCTGAGCTCTCACTGAGTCTGAGGAAGGTCAACATCAGAGTGTGCTGTGTACAATTGACCTCGCACACAGAAAACCCCTCGGATCAGGTTTAGGGAAAGTACACACACTAGCCTTCATGATAATGTCAGCTGTAACTGCAGAATACACTCAGCTGATGTGGTGATTGATGTGTGGTGCACTGATGGTGACTCAGGTGCTGTGAACTGAAGAAGTAAGGTGTGTGTCAGGGTGTGTGTTGTACCTGTGCTGGTCTCGGTGACCCCCGGGGTGGCCGCCTGGGGGCTCAGGTGTTCCCGCACCATCTTCTGCAGCGAGCGCATGAACACCGAGATGAGCCGGTCGATGTAGCTGGCGTTGTAACTGCAGGCCGACTTCAGGATCATTAGAGTTCCTGGAAGACGAATGAAAGGGGAGAGAGGAGGATGAAGAAGGGGGACATGGAGAAAGACAACTTATGATGAGAGAAGCTCCGGGGGAAAGTAACAGACACACACCTGGAGTCAGCTGTTCATTCAGCATGACAACTAAGGTTGGAATTGGAAGTTTGTTACAGAGCCTGCTACCTAGAAGGGATACTTTCGTTAAAGGGGCCCTATTCTGCTCCTTTCAGGTTTCATCATTGTATTTTGTCCTACTGCAGGAATCCTGAAGTCAGATGTAAAACCTTTTAAGACCTTTTTTAAGACCCTTTCCAAACATTTTAAGACCTCATCGCCACTTGGAGTTTTAACCGGTTACCTTGGCGACACACTTCACCTCACATTGACTATATACAGTATTGATTGTCCTTCCTCCTGATCTTCCAACCATTTGGACGCAGACTTGCATTTCCCCATAACGATGTTGTTTAACAACCGGCGTAAACGGAGCTTCACGCTATCAAGCAGTGAGCGCGCGATGTCTTGTTCAGATGACGTCAAACCCAACGGGATGCCATGAATAAACTACAGAATCACACGACACACCTACGCCATGACTACATTCAGGCAGACTGTAGAACACAACCTCTTTGGACCATTTAGATACTTATTGAAAACAAGCTACAACATGTGATACCTTGGGAAATGCCCTTTAATACTTTTTAATAGCCTTCATTTTCGCTAAATTGATTGATAAACTTTTAATACTTGTTAAGACCCCGCTGACGCCCTCTACTGGGACATGATTCCATGCTTCAATGTTTAAAAAGCTCTTTATTTTTCTCATACTGCCTGTGCTGAGCCCAGTCTGCTCCGATTGGTTAGCTCTGTTCCGATTGGTCGATTGCTTAGAGATGTGCCGCCCCTAAGCATATCATTTATGTGTTGGAACGGCTAGCCAATAGAAGCTTGATTGTTTCATAAAGATGTCACTTGTTACAGAAGTAAACAAAGGAGTCCAATGGAAGCTTCTTTGGGACAAAAACCTATATAACGCTCCAGGAGAGGAAAACCCCTTTATAGGGCCCCTTTAAAATATCCCTCCCCCCCCCCCCCCCCCCGACCGCCCATCACATCAGCTCTACCTCTCTGTGACAGCAGGATACCAAATGCGTTTTATTGACTGCCATTTTGGGAAACCCTATAAAAATGACATTACCTCTACGGTCCTCTCCAATAACCCATTATCACCTTGAGGGCCCTTTATTTGGGAAGCTACAGCATATTTCAAATAAAAAGAAAAGAGATATCTCATAACTGTCTCCTTGGAATAAGCTGTAATATCTATATATATATATATATATATATATGACATCTGGGAAGATAACAGTAGTGTTCGAACAGGGAGGGTGGCCAGAAGCAGCAATCCTACCCGGGACAACCTTCCCGAACCGCTGGACTGTGGCCTGGGTTTAAAAAGACCAGATGTTAGCCCGAGCAGCAGGGCTCACCGGCTCGCATTTTAACGACCCACTCAGCGGCTTAATTGCTAAGGTGGCTTGGTATTGTAGAGTTAGAGTGGGAAAATTATTATAATTTTTTAACGCAGAGTTTACGAGCAACAAAGGGAAGGTAACGAGGGAGCACGAGGGATAAATGAGAGGAAGGAAAAAGCGTTGAGAGGTAAAGGTCTTACCGAAGAGCTGTGTGGGGTTCGTGTTGCTTGTGGCTTTCTCATAGTTGGTAAGCCCCTCATAGATGACCTTGCCCACGGCAGCGTACAGACACTCCAACTCCTCATACTTAGATGCCACTGTTGACGTGCCTAGAAGGAGAGAGCAGTGTGTGAAAATCAGAGAACGTAAATCAATCAATGGTCCACATATTTCCACACATCTTTCATAAATACAAAATAAGACGCGTTCACAGTGCAAGGACGTGGATAGACGCTACTTTCTACATTACTGTGACGAAGGAGCAGCTCCTCTGTAGCTTAGCCTGATCGACCCGGTTTCCATTCAGATAACACACATTTGAAAGGGTTTTGCCTGCCGTCTTGTAAGCACACTTTCCAAAGCATTGACTGTACTAACATTATCATTGTGATACCTGCATTACAGTGACATCACGGTATGTTCAGTTAGTTGGCGTCTACATGGAGATAAGCCCCGCCAGCACGTCTAGTTAGAGTGGTGCAAGTTTACACAGATGACGACATGCAGTGCTTTCCTGAGTTTATAAATAAAGCTGGATTGAAACGGTTCAAATTAAAGCATTTTGCACTCACTGGGCTCTGTGGGGAAGATGCTCATGAGGCGGGACAGGAGGGAGTGGACAGCCCGCAGGACTTTGGTGTTTCCGCAGGTCATGCACGCAGCGATGCCTCTCTGGAGGGGTTTAAAGTGAGCCAGGATGGCCGGGGACTGCAGCACTGTGAGCAGGAAGCAGAGGATCTCCAGTCCAGTGCAGATGTTGGAGATGTTAGCCGCGGCTGGCTGCTCCTGAGAGGACAACAAAGCGGAGGTCAGTGGAGTTCAATAAGTACATGAATCGTGTTACAAAGGCCTTTTGTATCCTGGTCTTCATATCAAGGTAAATATCCAGGCTTATAAGTCCAGACGTTACGAGCCTAGAACAAAGCAAGAAAATATATTGTGCAAATTCATCAGTTGATGCATTAATCATTGAAGTTTTTATTTTTACATAAACTCCAGACAACTCTGAAATCAATATTCTACACACAGAGGTATTTCTCACACAAAGCAGCGCCGTTAAACTGGAGATCAATGGACAACATCGGGGCCTAATTTGGTCTAAATTGCAGTCAAGGTTTACAACGACGGCGGGGCCAAGAGGATAATCTGGGAAAGATCCATAGCACTAATCTTTGCTAATGAACAAGGTGACTCTAGTGATAAGGCCCCTGGTAGATATTAGGCTGCTATTGATTTGTGTGCGCATGTTTTTGCATGTGCTCGTTCGCCCTCTCAGGCCGACTCTTAATCACTGCCATGTCGGTACAATGAGACGATAACAAGGTAATCCGATTTGAAGCATTGTTCATTAGTGGGAGTAAGTCGGCTCGGCAGGTAGAGCGTGCTCCCAGGGGGAAAGGGCCCGTGAGTTGGGGTCTGCATAAGACCTGCAGAAAGCCTTGTATTGTCAGACCATGTCCCCCATGGGACCCGGAGGGGCTGATTGGGGTTGAGTGAGGGGAGCTCGAGAAAAACGCGCAGCAGCGATCCCCAAACGGGAACAGAGGAAGTACGTGACGATTGCCGGCGCGCGGCGATAACCTTGTCTGAACAGTGGCGCCGAATCAGACCGGGGAGATGAGTGGAGAAGGAGAGGATAAAAAAACAGAGGAAGATAAGACGCTGAAAAGAAAAAAGGACGGAGGGGAGAGGCAGAGAGGCACAGGATGAGCATTTGGGGATGGAGAGGGCGGAGGGGCTGAACGAGGAAGCACAGGCCAACCCGGATAGACTCCGTTATCTCGCCACTGTCATTATTTTGTCATTATGGCGGTCGGCGCCTCACTTCGTGTGTTGCTGATAACAGACAAAGGACTTGGAGGCGTTAGAGCAAACACTAAGACGGAGCTTAGGCGGAGGCAGGGACACTTCTGCGCTCTCTGGGAAAGCGTACAGCAGGCACGCACTAGTTATCCTTTACTGTTTGATAATTATTGCTTGAAGCTGCAACAACAAGCATGAATTTTTAATCGTTTTTATTCAGACTTGTGTCCCAAAAACACTTTTGATGACATGCACAGGCGACTTCAGAAGAATCTGTGGAAGGCTTTCAAAGGCAAGTACTGTATTCTTTGGAAAGACATGAATAGTCTCCATTGCAAAACACAAAAGGCACCAGTTAAAGGGGCCCTGTTGTGCTTTTTGGGGTTTTCCCTCTCCTATAGTGCGTTAGATCGTTTGGTGTGCATGTAATTGATGATTTGACTCATTTGTTTACCTCTGACACACTGTTGTGATATAAGGTTGTAACACTCGGGCTTCTATTGGCTAGAGCTCCAACACATTGTACTCTGGTTCAAGACAGAGGGTGAAAAGAGCTGCGAGTATGAATAAAAGAAAGACCTTTTGAACATCGAAGCATGGAAACATGTCATACTAGAGACACAAAATACAAATATGAATTTAGTATGAGCAGAATAGGACCCCTTTACTCATAATGAATCTTTGGAAAAGCCAAGTGACCTCCGGGGACTGCAGGGCAGAAACACAGCAGGAAGGAAGTAACCAGAAACGTTACCATAATGCGTTCTTACCACAGTCATGAGCAGCTTGTCGAACCACTGCAGCTTGAGCTCTGCGCGCGGCCACATGTCGGGCCTGAGGGCGGACTTCATGAGGCTGACGCAGCGCCGCGACAGCAGCTCCCCCGGAGACCCCGCCACGTTGGTGCTGTCGTTCACCTGGACAGGAGACGGGGACACAAGTTGGTGATCATTATCAGTGTCTTCATCTCTGATAGAATGTATTTTGATTCTTTTGTTGTTTCCTAAATGTTCAGAATCCCTTTATTAGTCCCACAGAGGAGACATTTACATTGTGACAGCAGAAAAGGAGCCAAAGACAGCTTAATGTTAGCTAAGCATGCATAACAAAGTATTAAAGATATCAAATTAAAAAAAGTTACACATTTTACGAAATACACATCCTGTAACAGCTCTGAGGATTTAGCAGCCAGGTATATATTGTTTTTAACGGCATATATATATATATATATATAGCACATATTGCACATAGTTTGTATTTAACAACAAGAGGTGTTATAGTCTGTGTTGTTGTTGTCTGTGGGGGTCTACTAGGGGCCGTGGTGGTTATATAGTCACATTGTTGGTGCTAAAAATACAAATATTGAAAGAGATATAATGGCGTAAAGGGGTGATAAACAACACAGAGCCAGAAGAGACCAGGACTGCTATAGTGCTGTTATTTAGAAGCTTCATGTTTAGAAGCATCCTGGAGCAAGTCAATGAATCCCTATCAGCTGCAGGTGTGCTGTTCTTTGGTGGATGTTAATCCTCTGGGGGGCCGGGGGGAAAGATACCATGTTTCCTACAGGGATCGATTCAGTATCACAATACACTGTTATCGAGCGGGGTACAAAGAGAAGATTATGTTTCTTCAGACTGTTCGGGGAGCAGCGATTCATCCCCAGCGGTTATACAGAAGGTTATAATCAACAGAGATGGTTGGATGAGCAGTGAGAAAGGAGCTTGGCCCCGAAAAAGAAAGAAAGAAAGTAGGAAAGAGTCAAGGTGAGTGAAACCTCAGCAGTCTATTTCAAGCAAGGTCATCACTGCCACTAAACCAAGGGACAGCTGTGTGAGGCGACGCATACAGGACTGTGTGTGTGTGTGTGTGTCTAAACGTATCTATACACACACACAGCCACCAGGTGTGTCCTACCTTCACAACAGAGGGGCAAGGATGGCTGTGTCCTACCTGGCAGGCACTACGGATGGCAGAACTGAACCGAGGGTGTGTCAGAGTTGGAGGCGGGTGGTGTGTGTGTATTTGAGAGAGTTGTGGTGTGTGTGTGTGTGTGTGTGTGTGTGTGTGTGTGTGTGTGTATTTGAGAGAGTTGTGGTGTGTGTGTGTGAAGGTGTTACCTGGCATGCGATCCTGATGAGGAAGTTGACCACGGTGTCCGTATGTTGTTTCTCGACAGGCTTTGTGAGCAGGGTCTCTGTTCCTGGCATGGACTGGCTGCGGCCAAACACCTGAAAAGCACATCGAAAAACATTTGAGGTTTTAATATTTCTGATATTTTTTTGTTTTAAAGATAAAAGGTCAAAATACAGCTACCAAAATGTTAAAAGAACGATATTTTTTACATTAAGTGTGCAAGGAATAGCATTTTACATTAACTATACATGTCAAATGTACAGTGTGAAGGGTAATAATAAAACTAAACTCGGGGACAGCGGTGCAGACGCTGCATGGTCTGCATTTAGGAGGGAATATCAAAGAGCCTGTACAAAGTGAGGGGTTTGTGGGCATTTCTAAGAGTGGAAAGTAGGCTGCAACTTGGACTTTCTGAACATAATCCTGGCACATTGTTTGACCAATTAACTTTTTTTTTCATCTTAAGCAGAAACAAATGCTGCCGTTGCATTTTTCTATAACACGGGACGAAGAAAAAAAAACACTGCTACTATTAAGAGTTGCGCTACAGAGAGTAAAATAGCTTTGAGTATAAAAGCTATTTTGAGCACTTAATAATAAAAAACAATCCATCTTAAAAGGTGGGGTGGGTAAGAATGGAGAAACCAGCTCGAGTGCACTAGAATTTGAAAGTACGCAGCCGAAAAAAATCTGCCACTTCCTTCAGACTTCCTTCCTTCCTTCCTCCTCCAACACACACGAACGCGCACATGACCAATGAGGGCACGAGATAAGTTTGTGCACAGATGGAAGGCTGACAGGCAGGTAGGCCATCCAGTCATCTGACCCGAGCCGAGGCAGATGATTGGTCGTGCTTTTTACAGCGCCACGGCTTCCACAGATGATATTTGTTTATGTATTTATTGTCAAAGCACTTAAGATATTCATTGCTGTCGGGATGTTAAGAGCATTCCATGGAATATAACAAAGTTATTCTGCAGTGAATTACCTACCCCACCTTTAAAATGTGCAACCTGTTATTTGAACTTGCTTTTCAGGAAAATGTATGCAAATAGAGAAGGTCCAAATGTTTGGTTTTTTTAAATATCAAGTTTTGGAATTACTTATTCTTTACATTTCAAGATTAGTGTGTGCTGTTGTGTTTTCTTTTTTTAGGTAAAAGAGAAACAAATGTTAACAATATCTTGAGTTACACCTGAATACTTGGAAACAGACGACAAATATTGGTGAGTTGTTCAAAATGTATAAAAAAGGATGATCACATTAAATAAGGAATACTGAAAATCACCAGGATAAGTATTCTTAGGGTGGTCCTTAAAATTTAAAGTGGGAAAGTCTAATCTCCAACCCCCAGAATTCATTCTATTAGTCAAGAAAAGTCTCCTGGTGAATGTTTTCCAGCTGAGGCTACACTTCACGGCCGATGAGGGAGGGGTACATGTTGTTGGAATTTCAATAAAAATTCACCAGGAGAGTTTTCTTGACTATCATAACAACTTCCGGTGGTTGGAGCTTAAAATAAATGAATTTGAAAATGTACATGGCACTAAGGACCACCCTAAAGTATTCTACAATAGTTAAGAATAAATCAACTTCATACAGTTGCAAGAAAAAGAACCCTTTGGATTCTCCACACATAGCGTTGTGTGTTCCTTCCAAACCACTCAGCTTTGGTTTCATCTGTCCACAGAACATGTTGCCAGTCGTGCTGTGGAACATCCAGGTGCTCTTTTGCGAACCTCAAACATGCAGCAATGTTTTTTCTGGGCAGCAGTGGCTTCCTCCGTGGTGTCCTCCCATGAACTCCATTCTTGTTCAGTGTTTTACGTATCGTAGATTCGTCAACAGAGATGTTAGCATGTGCCAGAGATTTCTTTAAGTCTCTCGCTGACACTCTAGGACTCTTCTTCACCTCATTGAGCATTCTGCGCTGTGCTCTTGCAGTCCTCTGTACAGGACGGCCACTCCTAGGGAGAGCAGCAACAGTGCTGAACTTTCTCCATGTATAGACAACTTGTCTCACCGTGGACTGGTGACCATCAAGGCTTTTAGAGATACTTTTGGAACCCCTTCCAGCTTTATGCAAGTCAGCAATGGTAGGTCTTCTGAGAGCTCTTCTGAGCGAGGCATGGCTCACATCTGGCAATGCTTCTTAAGAATAGCTAATTCAAAACTGGTGTGTATTTTTTATAGGGCAGGGCAGCTTCAACCAACACCTCCAATCTCGTCTCATTGGTTGGACTCATTGGTCGGCTGACTCCTGACTCCAAGTAGCTCTTGAAGAAGTCTTTAGCCGAGGGGCTCACAATGTTTACATGGTGTGTTCAATAAAAACATATAATTGTTTGTGTGGTATTAGTTTAAGCAGACTGTGTCTATTGTTGTGCCTTAGATGAAGATCAGAACATTTTATGACCAACTTATGCAGAAATCCAGGTCATTCCAAAGGGTTCACAACTGTATGTATTAGAGACAGACTATATTGTGATTCAACGACTCTTCTTGGAACAAAGGCATCTCATCTTTGAGTTTGAGGCGGGAAACACAGCAGATCACAGAGGGAGTGGAGATGAGACGGATGTGAGTCTGAATAGTTGTTAGGAGAAATGGATTAAGGCAACAACAACAACAACAACCGCGCTGTCACCTCCTGTCGGCAGTTTTTTGTTCCAGACAGATGAAAAATGTCTGTTTGATCAAAGTATCTTTCAAAGCGTTCTGCGATCATTCAGGGAAGTGGAACTGAGGGACAGGCAGAACAAACTTTGAGGCTAAGAAGACGCTCGTGTAAATGTTGGAGGTGGTAACAAATAACACAAAGGCTTCAATTCGATCCCACAACTTCTCCGTACCCACACACATCTACAATAAACTGCAAACTAAGATAGACATTTTATATTACAGGTGTTACTACTTGGAGGCTACATTGTTTTTTAGTTGTTATACTTCGGATCATGTATACCTGTGTCTAGCATACAAAATGGTAGATGGGTTCTTTAAATATAAGGTTGTTTATGTTGGCACTGTTACAATAACCAAGCGGCGCATGAACACCAGCATTAAAGCAAGAAAAGGTTTTTAAAAATAGATTTCTTTGGGAGTTTTATTATTATTAGTCTGAGAGATGCTGATAGGAAACCACGTGAATGTCACCAGCCCTATTTCCTTTAACCCTTGTGTTGTGTTCAAAAGCTGTTACCGTTCATGGTGCTCGCGGGTACACTTTGACCCGTGATTTATCTCAGTCCAAAACCCAAAAAACAAATGACCATCATCCAATATCGTTTTAACTACATCATAACTAACTTATAATGCATTCATAACCGAACAATCCTGTTGTAATTAAATGTTATGGCCCAAAACACATTACACCACATATTGCACACGTGCATGTGTGTGTTCAGGTTCAAGTGTTAGTGTACATATTCTTTGAGAAAGGTCGAGTTCCCGTGGGGGGGGTATCAGAGGGAGGGGAGACCAGGTGCATGTTGCGAACAATGATTGTTACAGTGGATGAAGGCGGTGGGGGAGGGGTGTCTAAAGTCAAAGGTGAATCTTGATTGGGCCAAATTTGAACTCGAGTCACCCAAAACAATTCTGCTGGTCTCCCCAGACCCGACACCAAATGATACACTTTTTTTTTTAGAGACCTTCAGACTTGGCAAAAATGGTCAAAATCTGTTCTGCAGTGTTTATATCTGCTGTGGAGGATATCATGAAGCCTTGTTCCGATACAAAAAACTAGAGCGCAGTTATTATATAGTTTTAACTTGAAACGGGTCACCGGAGACCCGAACACAACATGAGGGTTAAAGGCTAAACATACGTTTTTGTTTCTGTCGGCGGGAGGGAAGCTAGCCTGCAGCTGAAACACTACCTCTTGAAGAAGGAGCCTCATTTAGCTGTGAGTGTCACCACAGATGGAGTTCCCTCTTTCACACAGTGGGAGTGTGTAGGGGACGGTTTGGAATTAGGCCAGAGAGTTACCCACTGTAAAGCGAATCCATGGACAAAGTGACCGGCCACTGGATCCTGTCCTAAACTCTTTTTCTAAACAAACTCACCGCTGATGGAGCTCCTGATGCCGTGCGGAACCTCTTGGCGTCCGGTCCTGCAGCAGCAGCAGCAGCTCCTCCTCCTCCTCCTCCTCCTCCTGCTCCTACTCCTCCTGCTCCTCCTCCAGGAGCAGTGACAGCAGAGGAAGAAGAAGCTTCCAGAGACAGAGCTCGTTTCACTGCCCCCCCGCTCGTCCCCTCACCACCAGCCACAGCTTCAGCATCCGACTCCGGCTGGACAGTCAGGAGATTCAAAGGTGTTATGCACAAAGCTACAGTGCACAAATGGCAATGACATTCTTCTGACCTGAGCGGCTCCAACATATATAATAAAATACAAAAAACTAAATAAAAAGTATTGCAAAAAGTGTATATAGAGGAAGTGAAGAGGGGCATTACGTTAGTACAGCTGACAGAATGAAACCAAAGAGTATATGTGCTGTGTTTCTGACCACAGCAGTATTTATGGACTAAGGCCATGTTTGATAAATGGCCCTTTCTTGTGACATAATAAGCATGTCAGCAGTGATTCATTAGAAACGCGTAGAATAAAGAATAGAGAGAAGTTAAGGCATTCATAGTCATTTCAACAAGGCGCCTTAAAACACTGTTGTTGTTCACACACTCATAAGGAAATAAAAAGTGTACGAAGACAGCCCCCTGAATGTTTGTTATGATATTTTATATAAATCCATGATCTCACCAGCTGGTCTTTGATCCTCTGTAACTCCCACTTGATGACGACTTCAGCCAGATCCACGGCCAGCTTCCTCTGCTCGATGGTCACACTGGGGGTGAAGCCGAGGCGCTGCATGGCGCTGATCATGTGCTGAACCAGGTGGTGGCGCACTGGGTAGTACACCTGGAAGGACACAGCTGTGCGTTAACAACAGAGGAATCAATGATACGTTAAATCAGTCGGATAAAATAATAATAAAAAGTGATTCAACTTCAAGAATATTACAATCTGCTGCGTGAAAGCTTCCATACTTGGTATTCTAAACACAGAGTGCCTTGTTAGACTTGACTGCATGTTCTTCTCCTAAAGCTCTGACGCCAGATGGTCAGTGATGCCGATGGCAGAGTTCAAAAGAAGGATAGTGAGAAAGGCTGAACAGATGACAGAGCAGTACTTAAAGAACACAAAACCTTTACATAAAATGTAGCTTGGGGACATTTTTTATTTTATATTCCTTACTTTACAAACAAGCACAACTTAAGCGTCTACACTGCCAAATAGATTTCAAAGACACACTGCATACGTTTCCCAAAATGTGCTCCAAGTTCTGCATTGGTTGGCTATTTCTGGTTTGGCAAACTTGTTTTGGGAGCAACCTCTGACTTCCCCCAGCTTCGAGTTAAATTTTCACATATGAATTACAATAGCTCTGACTGCCTTAGCAACCATCCAAAAAGCAATTAAGAGGGGTGTTTTGAGGTCATTCTTCCAAGCAGTTGTTCCATCTAAATGCCAGATAATCAGAGGTCAGAGATGGCCCGAGGAGCACCATAAAGGAGGGGAGGCCACCTTATTAAATAACTATAGGCCAATCTCTAAGTTGCAGTTCTGGCTAAGGTTCTTGAACGCTTAGTGAGTGAACAGGTAAAGGTGTTTTTATGTACAAATGACATCCTGTCTAAACATCAGTCAGGCTTCAGAAAGCAACACAGCACCATCACTGCCACAATGAAAGTGGTGAATGATGTGGCGAGTATTTTAGATAATAAGCAGAGTTGTGCAGCTCTATTTGTTGACCTGTCAAAAGCGTTTGACACCGTCGATCATCGCATTTTGAAGCAGAGGCTGGTCAGTATTGGCATGTCCAGCCATGCAGTGGGTGGTTTGTGAACTACCTCTCTGAAAGGTCCCAATGTGTTCATTTTGATGGGCTGTCTTCTGAGTGGTTACAAATTGCAAATGGTGTACCACAAGGTTCTGTTTTAGGACCACTTTTATTCTCCATCTACATCAACAGTTTAGGTGAAAATGTGGATGAAGCTACTTTACATTTCTATGCGGATGATACCGTGGTGTACTGTGCAGGTCCCTCCATTCAGGAGGCTGGTGTTAAATTACAGGCTGTTTTTAACACTATTCAGACTCAGCTCTCTGAACTAAAGCTTCTTTTAAATGTGGATAAAACCAAGGTAATGCTCTTTTCTAAAGCAAAAAAGACACCAGAGCCTGTTTTAGATATTGTAACTACGCAAGGAATAAAACTTGAAGTGGTTACCTGTTACAAATACCTTGGTATCTGGCTTGATGATTGTCTCTCTTTTAAACTTCATCTCAATAACCTGCTTAAAAAGCTGAGGGTTAGGCTAGGTTTATTCTACAGGAACAAGTCCTGTTTCTCGCTTGAGGCCAGAAAAAGGCTCTGTGACCTTTTTACCTGTGTGGACTATGGGGATCTGGTCTATATGAATGCACCTGCCCATTGCCTGAGCAAGTTAGATGCTGCGTATCACAGCGCACTGAGATTTGTGACAAACTGTAAAGCATTAACCCATCACTGTACCCTGTATGCAAGGGCTGGTTTGCTTTCACTAACTGTACGGAGGCTCAGTCACTGGTACATTTTTATATACAAAGCCATGCTAGGGAAACTTCCATCTTATATCTGCTCCCTGATCTCACGGCGAATTGTAAGTGGCTACTGCCTGAGATCGCATGCTGTAGTTTTATTAAATGTGCCAACTGCTAGGACTGTCTTAGGGAAGACAGCTTTTAGATGCGCAGCTCCTCTGTCTTGGAACAGTTTGCAAATTAAATGGAAACTGAGCAATCTGGTGCCACTAAATGTTTTTAAAGCTCGGTTGGATGCTACTCAATCGGAAGCTGTTGGTACCTGTTTATGTGGATAATTATGTAAATGATGCTGGATGATGTCCTTTTGTTGTTCTGTTTATGTTTTTATGTTTCATGTGGAACTACTTGAGCAGGTCTCCCTTGGAAAAGAGATCAATGATCTCAATGGGATTTATCTGTATAAATAAAGGTTTGAAATGAAATGAAATCACGAATGCTATAAACGTGATTCTAAATGCCACTGCTTTTGTTTTTGGGGAGAATTGAATTTTTTAACATTGCCAATTATTCGCTCCAGATTTTAGGGTGATAATTCCCAATCACTTTGAGCCACTGAGTCAGAAGAGGCAAAACTCTGAAGTTGTATTCCCACTTAGTCTCAAGGACATGATGACACACACTTAGCCCTGAGAATTCACACTCAAGCGCCACACTCAAGAGTCACTTAGCTTCATCGCAAACTGAACCGGGACTCTCCAAACGCGCTGACAAGAGAGCAAGAGATGAGGTGTCTATCTGCCAGTGTCAGAGAATATTAAAGCCTCTCACTTTGAGGGTAATTATAGTCGATAGAGCGCGGCTTCACAGGCCCTTAATGACAGCGTGGCTAAGCCCTGTCCATCACGTGTGCACACATACAAACACACACCATTTCTTTATCAAACACACACACGCACACAAGGTCTCTCATCTGTCTGTCATTATCTGCTCCCCAGCGTAATTATGCTGATGTGATTACATTAGATTAGTCATCTGGCCCAGTGAGAGCAGCCTGTCAGTGAGACAGAGGGGAGCTGAGGGGAACGTCAGTCTTCTGCTGAGAGACCCTCGCTCTCTGACCCGGCGAGGCAGCGGACAGCAGCCGGCCGGGCGAGAGGGCACAAAGTGTGTGTGAAGTTTGAGAAGGCAGGCAAAAAAAAAAGGCCAACCATCCTTTAGCTGGTGGTGCCAGAGTAGGCGTGCACCGTGATACTCCTACTTTTACTTAAGTACAAGATCTGAGTACTTGGAGGTGCTTGCATTAAGGCGATTAAAGGTGGTTAGCACGGCTGCCTAGATCTGATTAGGAGGCACTGTCAATTTCAAACTCAAATTTGGTCAAACTAGTCCAAAAAACGATAAACTGGGGCAGACAAGATGATCCAACTTTTAATGATGATGCTCCATTCCTATTAGGCCCGGTTAAGAGGCATCATTTAATTCAGGGCACTCAGATAATCAGTAAAAATAGCTCCTCAGCTGTTTTCCCCCACATGTGGTTCTCTGAAATTGCCGAAGCCACACTGAGCAGGGAGGCTCGTCGGGGATTTGTATGATTCCCAGATAACCCTGGTTTACAGGAAAGGAGTATAAGACAGTGACATTTGATAGTCAGTAATTAGCTATCCTTGAAAAGGTGGTCTAAACAGGGCAGCCTTTGTTTTGATTATTCCGTACGGCCCAGCCAGCCAAATGAAAACCGCTGGGTATCAATACATCCAAGACAGAGTGCGGGAATGAGTCTTTAAGCCGGGAATTAGTTAGCATTTTTGTTTTTTTACCCGTCTTTTGGTTCGATGCCTGACCTAAGATCCGTGATTAACTCAAGCTTACAAGATTTTAAGATTTGTCGCATCTTAAAGAAGGCGTTTCCTAAAAAGTTGCTAAATGAAACTGTGCATTAGCTGCCGTTAGCTTAGCGGTGGTGACTTGCTTCTCAGTTCTGGCAATTGCACAATAAAAAAAAATGTTTGATTTGAAAATCACATTGGCTTTTGTCGTCCATTTGTCCCTTTGATGCCAACTTCCGGGTCAGCTTGTAAACAAATCACTGCACCACTCATAGTGATGAGCTGACAGAAAGTGGTGTTGACAAAACTGATTTCTGTTATATCTGCTCACCCTGAAGTGCTGCACGATGAGGTGCAGTATGTGGACCAGCTGTGGTACAGTGTGTCCCTCCTCCACGATGATTTTGCGAGTCCAGTGCGTCAACATCTGGTGGCCGTCCTCCATGCGGGCGGGAACAGCTGGAGTGAGGATGGCCATCGCCTGTCGCACGATGGCCCGAGCCTCCATGGTGTGGGCCTTCAGCAGGCTGTGGAAGACCTGAACAGAGGAGAGGTGATGTTGTTTTTCTATCATTCTATAATCTACATGTTGTGTAGCATTGATGCTTATCGATATCTTTTTAATCGATTACTGTAAAACATTTATTATAAATAGTATGTGGAACACAACATGGAAAGGAATAGGAAAACTAAAATGACACTCCTAAAAAAGTGCATACCAACTTCTCCGTCTACCACACACACACATGTCCAGTCCTTCTAACTGATACTCTAAACATATCTTGATATCTATTTTCCAAACATTGTAGTTGCCTGATATACATGGATTCTTTTTAGTACTGTCTACATCTGCTTCACAAATCAGCCATGTTATCTCCATTCTTCCTTTAGCTCCCCTCCTCTCTACGGAGTTCCTCCTCTCTCTTTGCACGTCTCCTCACCTGCAGCACGATCTTCTTGTGGATGGCGAACTTGGCGATGATGTGAGCCAGGAGCAGGTGTCCGCTGTATTTGCATGCGGGGTCCACGCAGGCTTTGGGCAGCAGGCAGGGCCAGGCGAAGGTCATGAGGCGCCGCAGCTTGCTGTTGCGCGACTTGTTGTTGTCATGGATGTGGTGGGGGGCGTGCTCCACCAGCAAGGTGGAGAACTGCAGGAGGCAGATCCTCAGAGAGTCCAGCAGGTCCGCCTGCTTCTCTGGATCCAGAACCTTGGAGAGGGATGGAAGAGACGTGGGGTTAGAGATGGTTGAGTGAGAGGGAAACAAAAGCCTTTGCACTCAGAGGGAGTACAGTATATGTAAGCAGTCAATAACGAAGGATCTAGGGCTATAAGTGCGCTTATTTTGGCTGATATTGCAATTGCTTTACGGCCCGTCCACACTACAGCTTCAAATAAAGCTTGGAGCTGGGCGCGTCTGAAGCTCGACCAACAACCAATCGCATGAATCTCCCGCCCTGACACACAAGCAGCGGTTTGATTGGCTAGAGCTTGTACTGGCATATGATTTGATTGGCTGGCGCTGGCTACGCCGGAAACGCCGGGGACGGACCGCTAAGCTACCCACAATTCAGTTCGGCGAAAAGCGAGGCAACGTGACGTCACCCGATTCAAAGTGAATGACGCATTGGAAACCGTTTTTGAAGCTGTCGAAGCTGAAGTGTGGACGGGCCGTTATTAGAGATAATGATCATGATTGAAACATTATTCACATTATCATTGACACATATTGAGTGATTTTTTAAATCAGATTTGTAAAAAAGAATACTCTTTTATTCAGACTGGTTTACAGACTCTCCTGTTTTGCCAACCCGGTGCTTAAACAAATATCTCTACACCCCTGGCCGACATGTCCTGAGTTTGAAATATATCTCAAATAATGTATGCACTGCATTTCTCCACATAAACATCACAGTCTGCAATTAAACGGTTGTCTCCTGTGCGCTCCTCTTTCTACTTGGCGCACAGGTAACTTTCTCGTGCGCACGAGAGGCTGAGCCGCCGAATCCCTCGGAACATCATAAAAAACATTTTCAACGGTTTTCTGGTGAAAGATTAACTCGGCTACTGGATGAAATAATATGACTGCTATAGGTGCGAACATTAAACACTTTCTGAAAAAAATATTATGATAAAATATTTTTATATATTTATAATTCTGCAAATATTACGATAAACTCACAGCTATTTTGCGGCCTGGCAGTAACACCTCCGCGGCCCGGTACCGGTCCGTGGACCGGGGGTTGGGAACGCCTGGTCTAATATACAGTATTGATTGTCCTTCTTCCTTATCTTCCAACCATTTGGACGCAAACTTGCATTTCCCCCATAACGATGTTATGGACCTTCGCGCGCTATCAAGCAGTGAGCGTGCGACGTCCTGTTCAGATGACGTCAAACCCAACGGGATGCCATCAATAAACTCCACAGAATCACACGACACACCTACGCCATGACTACATTCAGGCACACTGTAGAACACAACCTCTCTGGACCATTTAGATACTTATTGAAAACAAGCTACAAAATGTGATACCTTAGAAAATGCCCTTTAATACTTTTTAATAGCCTTCATTTTCACTAAATTGATTTATCAACTTTTAATACCCCGCGGACCCCCTGTTGTCTTTACCAAATGTTGCATTAAATAACATTTGAATATCATTTTGTTCCCCAACCAGCACTGGAAATCAAAAAATCCAATAATGGTGCAGGGATGAGTCCTATACCTGGGAATGAGTTAGCATTTTATCACTCCGTTTCCCTCGTCTAAAGAGGACCTTAATTTCATTGCACTAGAACATATTTCGAGTTCACTCATTGTGAGACCCTAAATGAATTCAATGTTATTTTCTCCAGGTGGTGAGATGCTTTGTGTGTGAAACAAAAACACTTTTTTTTTTAGCGTAGAAACCAAAACGCCTGACACCTGTTGTTGAGTGTTTAAGTTTGTGCAGACAGAGAAAAGAGGTGTCTTGGATTCCTTAATGCACCATACGGCGTTATAAAGAGAAACACATTCTGTGAACATACCGTGTGCCTGAAGTGCACTGAAGGATGTCTCAAAATAACATTTGAATGATGTCGCAGCACAATGAAGCCCCAGCTAGGAGGGATAGAGGAGGCTGAGGGAGGAAATGAGACTCCAGCGGCACGTAGAGGAGCCATTAGCAGCCATTAGGCCTGGTGTTAGTCAGTGATGAGATCCGCCACAGCACAAACAAACATGCTGACCTTTCGCATGGTCACAACATGACATTTACACCAGGCATTACAGCCCGGCCTGACGAATGAAATGTGACGGTGGGAGGGTGAGATAAAAACAGAGACAGATGGGAAAAAGAGGAGGAAGAGACAGATTTAAGGAGCCCAGTAATGTGTGGAGGCCACTGGAGAAAAAGACTAAGTGGGATGGAGTTGATGATGAGTGAGAGTATGGAGATGTGCTGGACTGATAAGACATTATGAGAGGAAATGCAGCAGATAATTCAATCTGGGAGATGGATAGAGAGACAAAGCTGGTGAGTAATGAACAAAAGAAGGGGGAGAAGCAAGCAGATTGAATTTGAAGAGAATACCTGCAAGCCTGTGTGCGTGTGCGTGTGCGTGTGTGTGTGTGTGTGTGTGTGTGTACCTTAGTGATGAAGACACTGGTGATGCTT